>NW_019385291.1:0-33860 GCF_000671375.1 Centruroides sculpturatus | reverse complement strand
AGAGTTAAATCTAGTATATATAACATTTATTCTATTTGATAATACACTAATAATAATTGTTATTAAAACTAACAGATTAACAACAGAAATGGCAGTAATAATGAACATATTTACTTAATTCAAAAGTGGAAGTTATCTGTCTCATTAAATTACATATTATGTGTTTCATTATAATGCTTTGTTTGTTATTAACTGCCTTTACTAATAATTGTTTTAATAACAAGAAAAAAATCCATTATTAATTGCCTTTTAATAATTTCATTTTCTGCAACTATGCAAAATTTCTTCTATATAGTCATTTTAATGTAATTTTTTACTTGTTTTTATTTGGAGTGATTTTGTAAAATATTTGGCATATATATTCATAAAAATGCTGGAAAGGGATCAAATCATCACAAAAAGTTCAAGGAACTAACTTAGATCTCAATCCAATTCCCCACAACAGTAAACAGGTATTTCAGCCTTCTTGTCATTATAACCAGTATTTCTGTATTCTTATGATATCTAATTGGCTAAGCAGCTAAAATGTTTCAGAAAGCAACAAATATTACCATGTTGAACAATCATCAGCAGAGCTTAAAACTTCTCATTAACTAGAGTTATGAATATATAGAAGCTAAGAAAATATATAGTTTAGTTTACTGCAAATGTCAGCTTTAATTATTTGATATTGGTTTTCTTTTGTTGTTAATAGGGTTTTCAAGTGACACAAAGAAACATGGTTCAATTTAATCTAGCTCAAATAACTACATTATTTCTTTTATAAGAAACCCTCTTCTAAATATCACTTATGGTAGCTGTTATTTCGTTATGAATGTGTCTCTTTAATCCAACAAATTAAGTTCGGTAGACTATCAATAGCAAATATATAAAAAATCCTCTTATTCTTAATGTTTGAGATTCATCAGAACTATCATTACTTTTTATCTATCTTGTATCTATAAAAACTTCCACAAGTTGCATAACTTTCCTGGCAAGAATTAAAAATTGTGCACAGTGATATCTGTTATGAGATTTTATTTAAAAAGTTTTTATATTATTATAAAATTGAAAAAAAGCTTAATTTTGAGGCAGAGGTGAGTTTCAGAAAAAACTGCAAGTACTAATGAGTAAAATTTTCATTAAGTCCGACCCCTCTCGAGATATGACACATGATCCCCCCTCTCTCTTCCCATCTCCTTGACATTTAGCTACAAAAATTTAATAGCAGCAATCCCCTAATACACAAACCCCACTGCAAAATTTCAAAAATTTTCGACAAAAGACAGGAGTTATTAAGCTTCAAAGTGGGTGAACAAAATCATGCTCCACACCCAAAGAAAACACCCCCAATTTTTTTGCATTTCTCAAAGTTTTAAGGTTCCTGGTCCAAAAATATGAAAATCTTAAGAGGTAATTTTTTGACTGATCACCATACTATCCAAGTTGTTATATGGAACAGCAAAAAGTAATAATAAAATGAAACATATTGTCTAAAGATCTAAAATAAAAATCAATCATCTAAAACTTTAAAATGTGAACAATCATCTATTTAAATTTAACGGAAAAGTCAACAGTCGAGTTCCAAAAAGCAGCCTTCCATGATTAAAAAACCTTCAAGTGAAATTTACAAAAAATATATAAATTATTCAATGTCCATCATTTATAACATAAGAAAGGACTAATGATAAAACTTGATTAATTTCAGTAATATTTCTTTAGCAATAATAAGGTTGATATCTTATAAAAAGTATCATTACATTACTGTTCCGTTTAGAACATAAAAATTACGAAGTGTATAAATTCTATTTTATTTGGTATTTTTCATAGTTAGATTAGATATTCAATTATTCACAAGACAAAAGAAAGTTTTCATATGCATTTAATAGTAGCAGTAATAATTTTCTTTGTTTTCCTTCTGTCAAATTGATTAGTAAAATAATCAATACTTGTATTAACAACATGAATATTTATAAACTTAAACTTCCTATTCACAGAATATTATATCAGTCACTTATATACTATCAAAATTTCTGTCTATCTGAAGGGGCAAGATATAGGTCATGTAATTTTTTTTCAAGTTTATATCATCATTTATTACTACCTTGGTGCATTAGCATTGAAATAAGGAAACTTGTATGAGCATTTAATAATTAAAAAGAATATTTAATTTTTTTCCTAGATTTGAGAATAATTTATTTTAAAAGTGGTACAGTGAAAGTAAAATCCAGAATTATAAAATGCAGCTTGTCCCTGATTTAAGATAATTTATACAGGTAACCCCCATATAACACGGTAGTTACGTTCCAAAAAATTGCCGTGTTATGCGAATCCGTGCTATACGAAACAAAGAACTAATACGAAAAGGAGGGTTAGGTTCCAAAAATTAAAAAAACATGCTAGTATATTTTCATAATTAAGATAAATATCTTCATTAAAATTTTTTTAAGTGATACATATTAATATAAATTAAACAATGTTTTCTTTGTCATCACTAAAAACACTATTAATTAACTGAGAGCGTTTTCTTTTTGGCAAGTTATCCTTATCCTCTGAGCATTTTTCTGCATTATCTTCAGATCCATGCTTTACCTTTTGCAAAATGTATGTAATTTTAGATTGCTTGCTTCTAGTTAAAAGGTCTTTATAAATTTCCTTATATGGTGCTAAGCACTTATGAAGAATAAAGCAAGTATGGAATAAGGGGAAAACATTCGGCAACATCAGAAGCAGAAGCGTCGCGATCTGGCAACATTGAAAAAAGTTTCAAGAAGGACCACGTGTATCGACAGAAGGCAAGAAGAGAAAATTTACATACTTAAGTACTAATAGTTCACGAAAATAATAATTTTCGTGAACTATTATTACTTAAGTATGTAAAAATTTATTACATTTATGTTGTACAAGGGTTTTACCCAATTCTCAAACTGTGTCAGAGTGAATCCGTGCTATAAAAGTACCGTGTTATACGGGGGATGGTACCAATTCTCGAACCATGTTAGAGCGAATCCGTGCTATAGAAGTGCCATGTTATACAGGGGTTACCTGTACTTACAAATGCTGAAACTAACAATTTGAACATACGTAAAAAATCATTTTTGAGTTCAAACAATTGGGTATACTTGGTAATAATCAGGGTTCCATGTCAAAAACAAATTTGTTGCTTAAAGAGTCAGAGTCAGTAAAAATACACCAACTCCTATTCCTTTTTTTATTATGTACAGGTACTTAATATTAAGCTCTCAGGAGTAGAAACCTCCTAATCTTGCATTTAGGAGGCTCCTGTACAATGTTTCTGAGCAAAAAAATTTTTGCTGAGCAGATTCTGAGCAAAAAATTTTTCTGAGCATATATATANGTGGCTCAGAATAAATGTCTATTAAACTATTTTAAAATTAAATAGCATTTCCTGTAAATTTGCAAACTTTTCTACCTTTTCAACATTCTATAGTATGCACTTTGTATGTTAAAATCTGAGAATTTGTGTCCATTTTGAATCGAATGACGTCGAGTTATGCTAATTTTCAATTGTGTTTTGAGGGGATAAATATATATATATATATATAAAATCTTATTTTTTTCTATAAAAATTAAAATAATTAATTATAAAGTAGAGATTAAAATTCATTTTAAAACATACGTTTATACAAAATATTATATTTTATCAATGATTTAATGTATTTAATCAAAATATACATAGCAATAATCATGTTGCAGATAGAGTGAGAAAAAAGTAAATGACAATTCAAATCGGTGTGCATGCTCACCTGCGCGGCACATAAATTCTTGTGCGCGGCAACAATTTGAACAGTGCGCAGCCACACAGCTTAGAGGGAACATTGCTCCTGTAATGCAAGATCTTATTTTATGGTGATTCTTCCCTACTTCATGAACTTTGCATATTAAGTATGATTTTATTTTCAGAAATTTACATTCAAATACATGTGTTAGCTAATCCTAAATTTTGACTGTCAAAAGACTCATATAAAATAACAGACAACTAGAGTTAAATCTAGTGTTTTTGAATACTTTACATAAATTGACCAGATCTTGAAACATAAGTGGAATGTTAGGCCAGGCATTTCAACATGATGTCAGATGAGTCATGTGACAATTCTGGTCCATGATCCTCAGTTTCCTAACATCATTAGTGACAGATGCTATGAACAACTAATAAATATTTTACTTAACCATATATTCTTTTTTACAAAATGATCAACAGTAATAGCAACAGTGAACAGTTAAGTTATTGTTCTGAGTGTAGCTTTGTTAGTTTTGAGTGCCCTTTTTTAATTCATATAATCATCAAAATCCATCAACCCCCTTTTATAACTGACCTGTAAAACCATGATACTTGCACATGATATACATTCAACTGTTCACTGACAGGCAAGATTGCGAGACCATAGCCAAATTAATGATTGCCCTGTTTTTATAAATTGCATATTAAAATTTTTACACTATAATTTGTAAAAAATTCATCTTTCACTTACAATTTGTGATGAACAGATCATAATTAGGCAAGTGCAACAGATGCAGAATGTGGCTTGAAATGGAATCAACAAAAAAAATTGAAATACTGTATACTATATTTTCATTTATAAAAACATGTGAATATTGTTATATTGAATCTTATATATTTCTTGTGTAAAAAAGTTATCTCTAAATAAATGTTTTATCATATTTATTATTACTACTACTCCCAAAAAATATTAACAGATTCAAAAATAAAATATTTAATAGGGTAGATGAAAAGCTAGTTACAACACTGGTGATGAATATTGGCCATTTCTGAATATAATTATGAAACAATTCAAAATCAGAACATTTTTCGGACTATTTTGAAATGGGACAGCATATTAAAAAGCAGGACTGTCCACCTAATTCAAGAGTCTAGTCACTTTACTGTAACCACAGAGGAGAACATTTTGTGTGTCAGCATGTTTAATAATGATAGTAATGATAATGGTAAAATAAAGTAAGTTCAATTTCAATAGGAACACCCAACAATTCACTTAAAAACCTGCTTAAAAAGTAGCCTGATGATTCACTTGGTAATGATGAAATGCCATTCTGGGTTAATATAATCAAAGCATATTTTAAATTATTATTTAGAGAGAAATTGGAGTAGGGAGCTAGGTCTACCAACGGTCCTGCTAGCAGTATAATAAAGTTAAATATTAAACTTAATACTGTAATGGACAGTAAATACACATTATATAACAATAACTCACAACTTGATTTATGTTTAACAACAACTCAGGTTTGTTCCATTATCACCCAAAAATAAGAAAGGAAATTTTCAAGGCAGCTGCTCTGTTCAGGCTGTAATTATAACAACATTAATGTAAATTAATAATAAAAATAAATAAAACTCAACAATAAAAATAAAATGACAAAGACTGCAATAGACTTTCAGGACGTGCCATTGGTATTTTTGAATGTAGTTATGACCCAACATGTTTCTGCATTAACTATCATAATTAAATCATCCAATCTATAAGAACATTCTAAATTCTTCACTAAAACACTTTACTGTTAATACAAAAAATTTGAAATAGAACAAGTTGTCATGCTACATCAAGAAGACTGAAAGTTGTCTTGACATTCCAACTCAGACATCTAGCTAAGAGAATTAATTAATAATGATTATGTAAACAAAAATATCTTAAGCTTAGCTTAAAATATTTTTTAAACAAAAGATATGTTTGTCAATATTTACATGTCCATTGGTGTTCCAATTAATAGTACTATCTTCAATTCACAAGCAGAAGTGAATGGATCTGTCAGCACCTTAGTCTTTCGTATTCATCCAACACAAACAAGACTACCCATCATGTTTCATTATGTCAAAAAAATTTTTCGACATGACAAAAAATAATTTGAAATTTTTTTTTTATGTTGTGAAAAATGGTCACAGATAAGGCCATTAGGAGGGGGGAGCTTAACAAAAACTAAAATGTTTAAGACAGCTTTTTTTTTTTATTAATAAAGAAACATTCTACATAAGGATATTTCATTTGTTAAAAGATAAAGGCCATACAAGTTCTTGATGGCCCTCGTCACATATCTATAATCAACATGAACAAGTTAAATGACGTTTTAATTAACATATTATTATAAACAGGAAAATTATGTCTATTTTTCCAAAGTAAAAGAATTGTTATAGTTTCTATTAATAAAGTTAAAAAAAAATTGTTCAAAATGAGATACTATACATTTAACAAACTTTTAATGTAGTACTACATGCTTTCTAGCAATGAATTATTGTCATAAAATATTCTCAGTTAACCAACTTCACTTTTATTTACAACTTGTAAATATACTTTCAACTTATCTATTTAATAAAATCAGCCACTTGATTAATATGCAACATTAATAACTTTATTCTGCTTATACCACTATTATATTCACTGTTTGTTAAGTAAGCACAAATAAATATTTTAGTATTATTAACAAATTCTTTCTGTACCTTAATTTTCTTATTTACCATTAAAAATTTATAAGCTCTTTAATTTAAATAATTTCTGTTTTGTTTAATTTGAAATATTATTGTTACAGTGTATCAATTATCTGAATGCTGAATATTTAAATGACTAATCATCTAGACTTGTTTCTGCAACCTATTGATAATTTTTAAACTTTGAACTTAATTTCATATTTGATATCGTCTATCTTCTGTAGACATGCACACATTTATAAAATGATTAAAACGATTTGCATCGTAAAAAAGGTCAAACATAAATACAATAAAAAGTAGTTATTTATTTTTATATATTTAAACTACAAAAAAAAATTTAATTCCACAATACATTTATATTTGACTTAATTCTTTAAATGTTATCATACAATTTTCTAACATAATTGTTCATCTAGTACAGTTGATATTGATAGGGATTCATGAGCTTGGAAGGGTAAAAATCAACTTATCTTAATTTTATGCTATTGTGTGAAATTGTTAATTATTGTATTAAGAAAACAGTACATATATTACTATATCATACATTTTTTTATTTCAGTATATGTATTTCTATATAAGTAGTTTCTTTGTAATTTTATTTTATGCCTTTAAAAACATTATTCCAAGATGGGGTCCATGACCTTCACCTGAGTGATAAAGGGTGTCCATGGAACGATAAAAGTTAAGAATTATATCCTGAAATGTGTAATGTCCTACAATAAGCCTGTTTTTTTATTAAATGTCAATATTTTATGTAATTTTATCAGAATATTCAGTATATAAGATAATGAGTTGGCATTAGAATTATAATTAATGAAAAAAATTTAAATGACAAAAACATTGACTTGTAATACTTTTCCTTTGATTTAACGAGAACAGTGCAAACACAATAATTTTATTTACACTTTATTGACGTACATACAGTATATGCATTTCAACTAAATTATCATAGTAGGTAATCAAAAATGCATATATATATTTCAATTTTGTTTATAATATTTTATCGTTGTATATATAAATCCACTGAAGAACAAGGAAATGTTTTCTCTCTTCATGTATATGGATAATGATAAGAAAATAAATATATTCGAAATATTTACAGAGATCCAAGGCATGTTTGAGAAAGAAACCTCTAAATCAAATACATATAAAACAATTCTCTATGTTCTTAAAACAATTTTTGCTAATTTAGAACTATTTTATAAAACGTGTAGAATTTAATAGCCAGTAAAAAGCTAGACATGCTTTAATAATTAGTTTATAAATAGAATAAGTTAAGAAACAAATTATTAAACTCTGTTTGTATATAAAAGAAGCCAATTCGTAAAATTTAACTTACTTCTTTTAACTCTTAACTGCTAAGGTGCAGTCTCATACTGCTTATCATTTAATAAGAAATAGCATACGTGTGTGTGATAAATATATATATTTTCTACATCACTTAATATCAAACAAAGATGCTTCATATCACTCAAAGATATATACTCACAATGTGAATCCACTATCAAGCTAATTTAGAAGTTCCACAAAGCCATTTTAGATATAAAAAAAGGTATATAAAAGTAATCATTGTATTCAGCAAAATTCAATTTTGCTGAATATAATAAATAGAACTATATCTTTTCTGTGTCAAAATTATTATTACGGATAACAATATTTGATTTTACTACAGTATATTTTATTGTATGAAAATAAATATGAAATGCATTAAAAAAAATAGAAAATGTAAAAAAAAACAAAGTTTGCATTATAATTATAAACATATTACACATATTGAAAATTATAAAATTATATAATCCTAATTATTTTAAGCTGTTGTAAATGGCTTATTAAAAGTAAATAAATTGTCATTATAAAGATAAAATAATATTATAACTACTTTATTTTTAATAATTTATGATAATTTATTCATTGAATAAACTAAAAGGTGTTGCTTTTTTTAATATCACCTTTAAAGTCCAAGGGTAGAATGTTCTAAATTTTTTTTTTTATTTCAATTAATTGCATTTGTATTTTGATGAAGGTTGGATTATGAACCTTTATAAAAATGCAAATGCATTTAGTTTGAACCTTAACACAGAGCTATTATATTGTTATTACTTTCATTTAATAACAAAACAATTGAATTTAAAAATTTCTAATAAACTATTTGTAAGTACAGATTTATACTTATCATTTAATTTATTTAAGTCGTTCAGATATAAAATTCTGTAAATAATTCTTGATAAATACAAACTGAAAAAAAATACTTTGTAAAATTTATTAACGGAGAGTGATAGCATTTTATTTTGGTTTAATTTATTATTCTAAGGTTAAAGATCATGGCAATTAAATGCAGACAGCAGAAAGATTGCATATAGTTTTTGTATTAGTCACTTTAACTTTTCAACCACTATAAAAAAAATAAAATGCTATTTAGATTTTTTTTTTACCATCATCATATTCATGAATAGGATATGAGTAATTTTGATATAAATTATAATTTCTGGAATTTAATTTTGTCAAATAATTGACATTTATTTTCATTTTCTATATTTTTCTTTTCTATTGTTTATTCATTTGTCATCCTTCAGGAAACCTTTTCACATTCATTTTCTCCTCTTTAAATTAAATGTCATCATTTGACAAAGCAATACCGTCGCAGTTTAATCCATAATATTTTGACTTTTAAAAGATTTATAATTAGAAAACATTTGTGTAAATGTTTTGGAAAAATATATTTTCTTAAAAGTTTATTCACCTTAAAAATATTTTTAAAGTAATAATAAAATGTTAATGTCCTTTAAAGAACAGAGCTTGCTTCAATCTGAAATAACAAACTATTAATTAAATATCTTACAAATTAAAACTAAGTGCTCTTTTTAACAGACATTAACTTTTATTTTATTGATTTTTTACGGACCGGTATGAAGATAATTGGAGTTCTTGTAATATGGTTTCCGAGGATTCCCTTAATGAGACTACATTAAAAAGATATCAGACATAAATTGTCTTTCAAGGAAGCGATTTAAATAAATATTCTGAATCTAAAATTCACCTATATTTTGTCATTTTTAAAACTCAAGAAATTCAAATTTTATTAATCTCTACTTAAAGTAAGTTAATAGAGAGGTTGCGGCTGAAGTTTTCATCTCTTAAACGTGAACGTCGAGCACTGTTATCTTGTAAGCAGCGCTCGACATTCGACGTTTTAAAGATGAAAACTTTGGCCGCAACCTCGCTAATATTCAATGATAAGAATTATAAGACAACATGCACATAGAAATAATTTACTTTTAATTAATTAATTAAAGGGTGAAAAAATAACTCAAAGTAAAATGTTCAGTAAATGTCAAATTTAAGTAAGAGAAGTCGTTAATACAATAATTAACAGTATCATAAGAGTATATATATTAAAAAAAATCTAGGTTCTTCAAGTACACATTTAACAGAAAATTCTTTTGTTTCTAAATATTAATATCATACTGAATTTTATATAATTATTATACAGTACATATTTATTCCACTAATTGCTTCACTTAAGGCAGCAGTCACAATAAAAAAACTAATCAAAAATTAATGATACTGAAAAGATCATTCAAGGCCAATATCAAAGGTTTATCTATACAAAAACCTCTCATCCAATAGGATATTGTTAAATTTATAAGCCTTTAAGCCATTTATTTAAAACAGTTTAAGAGAATAACAAGAATTACATTATTAAAAATTGATTCTTCAGGCAAAAGGGTGAAGTATAAGCAAATTTCTAATTTGTTACATTTAAAAAATCCACTGACATTAATATCCCAAGATGGAAATCTGGCCAGAATTCAGTGGCAGGTCAGTGGAAACTAGGCCACAAAGGTCGAACAAGTCTGTTGTAAATAGAAGTTTTTCTTAGTGGGTCACTAGCAAGGTATTCGCATCGCATTATTCTAAATTTTTCTCTTACTAAACAGTTTTGCTTAATAAACGAGGATAATACTTTCTAATCATTAAAGAAAAAAAATATACACAAGTTTCTATAGTTGTTTAGTTTGTTTTTTTCTTACAACTTTATTTGTGTGTCACTAAAGACCATAATACAGGAAAATTTACTCAATAAATATAATATTTCACGTTTCATAATAATAATTTACTCTTGTATGAGGAAATTGCTGTAAAAACCCATTTAATATTTGCTAATGTCTCGCTTTTCAGAATAAAAATGTATGATTTTGCGACGAGAAAACGTCGTAAAAACATTTTCTAAGTCATTTTACACGTTAAAATCATCGTTTTCTATAAAGAACTAGTTTATTACTCTCATCTGAAACCGAAACGATGTCACACTCCTCAACCCAAAAACGGCTGCAAGTCGATAATTGACCGCATTAACACGTGCGTGTGTTCTTACTCCGACCTTAGCTGTGGGGCAAATTCAACGTACATAAATAAATAAATAAAAAACTTTATATTCGGAGTTAAATCGAATATATAAACTCGTCTATGACTTTCTAAACGTAGAAAACAAGACGTAGTTGATTTGTTGACCTCAAGACTTCGCAGTTGTTTGGGGTCTTGCCAATCGATCCTACGACCTTGAAAACGTATCCAAATGCAGATACAAAAGCTACTTAAATTAAAATTCTGCGACATTTGTAAGCACGTGGCTTTCGATTAAACTTCTTTTTTACAAGAATAAATCATAAATAACTTTATAAAAATATATATTTTCCTATATTTGCTGAGGGAGGGATTTTCCCACCGGCCTAGAGAAAACTTAGTGGTCCTTAGCGATTCTTACCCTTATAAAATCAAAGCTTATTGTTAATAAAACAAAATAAGATCTTTAAGGCTATGTTTTATTAATAAAGAAACATTCTAAGTATTTTTCATTTGTTCAAAACACCAGGCTGAAGGGACCCCCTCCCCTCCCCCATACAATCTCTGGCATCCCTGCATTCAGAGGATGAAATTATAATTTTATTTTATTCTAAGAACTACAAACTATACTTTTACGATAAAGTAATATAAATGCAGAATTTAAATAAATTTCAACGACAAAAGTTTACTTTTACGTCATACTTTTATAGTTGCATGTTTGAAAGTTACCTATTTAAAAGAAAAAACTTACTATTATGAAATGTACTTGAAATGGATAAGATCTTTAAATACTTTTCCTTATTTATAAGACAATATATTTTTTTTCTTTTTCCTTCCTTTTTAAAAGATTTTTCTGGCATAACATTTTGGATGAGTATACCGAGAGAGTGAGAGAAAAAAAAATCTGCATGAAATGCTACTAATTATAACCTTGGATGTGTGTGATTTAAATCCTATGTTATCTAAATTGTTATATATAAACAAAGTGGATCTGAGGAGAGTAAATATAAAATATTATTCGGGGGAAAAAAAGTACCCCCAAGGTTAAAAATTCACTGAAAAAAAATACCGAGCCAGGAAAAAACTTAAGTAACGGAAATAAATATCTACATTTTCTTTTTTTTTTGGTTGGCCACACTTAGTGAAAATGTTAAATAAAGCTCAATGAAAATAGCTTCTGCTTACTCTTTTAAGTAATAAAATGTATGATTAAAGAGTATTTATGAGTTATTGGATGACATCTCACTTGTATTTAATTGAAAAATTCATTTAGTTACATGAATTTCTACAAATTTATTTCATTACAACTTCCGCACTGTTCCAATTTGTAGGGTGTAAATAAATTGCAGGCCAAAATGTGAATTTATCTGAAAACATTATCATTATAATTGAGAAATAAAAAATTAATTTTAACTCCAAAAAAGAAACTAGTTTAGAACTTAAAAAACAATCTAAAATTGCAGTTTGATTTGAGACTGTCTAGTTCTCAAAATTAAGGCAAATATTTTTATTGTTCAAAAGCCTTGCTTTGGACAATAAAAACATCAGTTTTATATATAAACAAATATAAACATTCGAACCCAATACTTTTATATTAAAGCCAACCAATTGCCAAATTACATCAGACTACATTACTACTACTATTATTAATTATATGCTAAGTAATTTGGCACTAGAGATAGGTGTTAGGTGCCATCTCTTGCTAAATTTAATAATTATAATTAATCTTCTAATTAATTTTGAAGCTGCCGGAAGAAAAGAATCAATCTGAAGTGGGGCGCAATCCCGCAACTCCCTCTTACCGTGCGATCGCATTGCCAGTTACGCTACCCAATTCTTGCTTCTAGAACTTATATAACAATACTCAGTTACTAACAGTAATATAGCCCGATATAATTCAGTAATTGTTTGGCTTTAAAAACATCGGTTAAAATTAAAACATACGGTTCCTCATTTTTAATACGCAGAAACAAACTATAAAATGAAAATACCTTCTCTTCTGGTACTTTCTATAATAGAAACAGTTATTTCCATTTATAAACAAAAAAAAATATACATACATATAACATGTACAGTACAATATGTAGTTTAATTATGATATATAGTTCATTTATGTGTGTATGAAGCAATAATAAATTAAAATGTTCAGAAAAATAAGAATAAGTAATACATTTACTTTACAAATTAAAATCCCTCCTGCAATGTCTCTCCTCTTGCTCAATTTTTACTGTAGGAGGTCTCTTTCAATTCGACAATAATAGAAAAATTAAAAAGGTTTAGAAATTGAAATTCTGTTACCTAATCGAGGAAAATGTTGCTTTATTATAAGAAACAGTTTGAATTATCTCTACGAGAAATATTTGCGAAAATGTGGTTGTGTTAATTACTAATTTTTCCTTTAAAATTAAAATATAACATTATGTAATTCGTGATTAAAAAAACTTTGTCATAAATATTAAATTATATAAGTAAGTATATTGATTTTATTCAAAGATTAATCAAGAATTAAATGTCAGAGAAAATTTTAATCAGATTTTATGTAATTTTAAATGATGATAATTAGTAATCTTTACATTAGTAAGGATTTCTCTTTATTTAATTATATCTTGTTTACAGAATTTCAGTATCAAATCTAGCATAATCAAGAAACAGTAAGTCAAGGAAAATTAGTGTTTAGCCACAATAAAATTAATGTTAAATTATAATGAAGAAAGATTGTTACAAATAGAAATTTATATAACATCTGTTCATATATAGATATTTCCTTATTAATTTTAAAGAAATAAATTTTAATGACTGACGTGCATAACTGAATGAATTCAATAGTGGAATAGTGTGTAAAAATAAATCATATGACAAATATTCCTTAAATGTTTTCGTATAATAGTAATTGTTTTAAGATGGTAAACAACTAGAAAAAATTAATACAATACATTATAATTAATCTTCTATTTCTTTTTTTAATAATTTATATATTTTTTAAGGCATAACTTATTAAAATAATTAGTTAGATGCAGGGCTTTAATTACACGTCCTTGCAGAAAGACTCATCCGACAACCTCAGCCAACTCAGATTTAGAAAATGCCACCATCTTTAAAAAAATACAAAGTTTTTTTCATTGTTATTGCATGTGAAGAGAAATAAGTTTCCGTAAGTAATAATATACAAGTGAAATGATAAACATCGAAATTGCGACATACTTTCATTTGCCAATATCCAATTTATCCTACTAATTCCAGACTTATCTGTTTTCAGTAAAGAAACTAAACACTGTTAAATGTGTACAGTTGTAAGTAATTGTATAGTATTGACACAATTCTGTACGGAAATTATTAATATAAACACACTTTTATGTAAAAATTAAATATTGTCTTTAAAATCAAATGTTTTCTGCTATTATTAGACAAGAAGAGTAAATAATAATCTCCACATTATTTAAGCTATTGAAAAAAAATTATGAATAAAAAATGTATTTCGTTCAACAGTTCAACTAAATCGGTTTAAATCATTTTTCTGAAATATCTGCAATTAGATATATCTATAAATAAATACATTCTACGGAGCATATCGCACTGACTCATAGTTATAGCAGTGTTTGCAATTTAATGATGCAAGAGCTCTCAAGGCTATATTGTGCCAGGCACACGAAAAATGCAACTTAAGTAATTAATACTATCATTTTGGGTTGAATGAGAGTCAGCTTTATTTTTTCTGCATACATTTATTCTCTCATCACAGGGTTATCACATAATTACAGTTATTGGCTAAACAGACTGATTTTATAGAAATAATAATAATAAGAATAGGCTATAATTAAATATAGTTATAAAAAAAAAAAAAACTGTTTATTCCACTTGCATAGTAATTTATAAAGTAATTGAGTTGTAAAGACAACTTTAAAAACAAATATTACATGAATATTTTTATATACTGCTGAATAAATTTATAAAGTAATATTGGGAAAAAACTAATACTTGATAATAATAAAAGTAAATATGAAATTATGACAAAAATTCTTGTTTTCATATCATCGCTGAACTGTTTAACTGTCATACTTGATCTTAGAATGAAATAAAACTGTGAAAACAATCGTCTAATAAAATAATCTATACTTGTTTTAATGATTATACATACAAATATACAGCATAAATTTTCTTAATTCTTTGAATGCATAATCATTTTTATGTATATTTAATACTTAAAAGTAAGCAGATATATGTTTTATATAATATTTAACTTACTAAAATGTTACGAGTACTTAAAACACATTAGAATCTATGAAAAAATAAAACAAATAAAGGAAATTAAACAACAATTAAAAATAATTTATTCTATTATCTATCCATACAATTCTCTAGCAAATACAACATGCCATAAACAGATAGTATTTGCAATATATATAGATATTGCAATGTGGTTTATCACAATGTCTAACAAAACTTAACAATCCAATTAGTATGCCAATTTTCTACAAAGAATTATTAATTCTCTCTCTAAATATTTTTATATCTCGTTATGAAAATCTATATCAACAACTTTCACGAGACCTAGTTTCAGCATTGAGATGCACTGACATACAAGTAACCGTGTTATGAGAGTAGTTAAGTAGCTTCGACAAGATCTCATGAACTAGTAAAGCACAAGTTTTTGAACATGACTTCACATGTCTGAGAGAATTTCAAATTACATAATCGTTCTGTGATATATCACTTTCATTTATGCAATATAAGCTTAAATATGTACCATAGACTATATTTGCCATTTCTTTAAAGTATATTAGGGATATACTTCTTCCATATTCCAACTTCATATGATCTATGCCACATATCACATCGTCTGAAATTAGAATATGAGTAAGTATATCTAATACACTTTTAAAACAGTGGTATTAAATGTACTTTCTTATGTATCTGCCATCGTAACTGAAATTATATGCAATATTTTTATGATAAATTTTAAAATTCTTACCTAATTTAAATCATTTTTTGGGTGTGTTTTTTTCAAAATTATAAACACACAAAATATGATCACTACATAACTGGATAAGCTTGTGTAAATTAATTAATTAATGATACTACCATAAAAAATCAAGCAAGAATGTAAACTTAATGGAAAAACTAGTTAGTAACAATCATCTTCCATTAAATGTATGTTCAACTGCTGAATTTTTGATGTTTTTGTCATTAATTTATGTAAAATATCATAGAAAATTAAGCAAAAATATATATATTTTGTTATTTTATTAGTAGAAATCATTAATATGTTTTTCTCTAGTTTTTATTTTATTCAATTTTCTTTGTAATTAATTAATGAAGTCCAAATTAAGTACCTTACCAATCACCTAGTTAGAGAAATTATTTCACCATTTCTACTTAAGGAAGTGGAAATTCCCAATAAAAAAATTTTTTTTTTTAATTTTCTCATGAAAATCAATAAAACGTTAAACCAATTTTCATAGTAATCTTTTACTGACGACAAAAAAAGTGTCATTCAACATTTTAATAAATCATTACTTAACTAATATATTCATATAAATATATTATCATCCATTATAATTTAACATTTTCTAAATATAGAGTATAATAAGCATTAATGAAAAAAATCCAGGTTTAATTCTAAGAAAAACTCATTTAATTTATGAGTCATCAATTATTACTAAAAAACAAATATCCTAAAATCTTTATTATATATATTTAAAAATAATATTTGTAAAGACACATCCCATTCATAAACATCTGGCATGGTAATCAACCATACCTTGAAATCAATGCCGTCCATAAACTAGAGAGACATTGTACAACCTTGACCCGTAAAAACTTTTAAAAGCACTGCATACGGAAAGGTAACTGATTTATTATATTATAGATAAAAATTCTAGCAGCTTTAAAAATGAAACGAAGAAATCCAATTTCTAAATATATAAATCTGAAATGAACGGACCAAATTCAGATTATTTGATAGCTCAAGGATACTTTAAAATGTCGACTTTCTTTGGCCAACCTTGGATTTTAAATAACTTCACAATTCAGTTTAATAAAAACTAACAGCATTTTCTCTTTTTAGATCTTACATATTACACAAACAACATTAGCATAAACAGAAAATGAAATCTTGTTTGGACATTTTAAAGATTGAAGAATTTTTAGATAAAAAAAAAAATATTTAAAATTTTATATTTCATTATGTTATTCGTACGTATTATTCATCACGTTAAACAGTTTAAAAAATAGAATGTTTTTATTAATATTTAACTTTCACAAAAGTCACTTAAGACGTGATTCAACGTTTTCTTTTTACGACTAGAAAAATTCTAGGAGTTATGGTGAATTTCCGTCTGCATTTTAATTTTAAGAAACCACACGGAGTAAAATTTCAAAATGATATTAAATTTGCTTCTTTAATTTAAGAGATTAGTAAATTATTAACCTATAAATTGCATAATTTAATTACTTTTTTCATAAAAAGACAACAAAGTTACGTTTAAACGACTTTAAAATTCAACGTTTTAAATTAATAATACTTAACAATTATATAATCATAACATTACTAATCTCTTAATCCATTACGAAATCAATTTTATACCGATTTAATTCTTTTTCGTTCGTATTCCGAATAAATTTATCGTAAATATTTTAAGGAATATTAACTATAAATTTGGATACGTAATTCAGATAAGATATTGGAAAAAATTATATTGAATCACGTTCTTGCAATTATACGTAGAAAATCACTCGATATTTGAAATGTATGCAAACTTTTATATTCTACAAACTAGTCACTTTTCATGCTTCATTAAGATGCAAAAAATGAGGTTAAAACGTAACATGTTCTTAAAAATTACATAAGATTTTCTGAACAGGAAAATAAATAGCATTTACACTCTAAGTGCAATACAAAATTGTTTATTGTGATATTTGCTATTATAGATTTAGATAAACTATTTCAACCATTCTTATTTTATAACAAAAAGTTTAATTAGTCTTTAGAAAATTCGTTATTATAATAACAACATAATTTATAAGAGAAAAATAATCATTCCACCCAAACATGAATAGAAAAACATTAAATAAAACTAGGACAGTGAGATAAAAAAAATATATATATTTTACTTATTTCTGAAGGTGAAAGCAAAGATATCACAGAGTCCTAATTCCAAACAAAACATTTTAATATCTTAAATAAATAAAACAAAATTCATTTATTATAAACAAATCTATTGTTATTATTATTATTGATATCATCATTTAGTTTTCGAGGAGGAAAACAAAACATTAATTCAGGTTCTGTAACCAAAAACTTTCTACCTTTGGGCTTCTATTGTCTAACATTGTCCTTGACCAACTTTCCAAAAAAACAATATTTAACACATCCCAATTGTTGAGGGACTGACTTATATCGATAGCTTAAAAACCGCTACAAAGTTTAAGAATTTAGCAAGGTGAAGAACCAACGATAAGTTTTTTTTTCTTTTTTTTAAGATATAAAGAAGAGATTAATGTTCTTTAACCTCTTCGGAGGTTTATGACGTAAAATGTACGTCAAACCGGTTCTTTTTTTTTCAATAGAATGTTCTGATTGAATCAAGTTCGAAACCCTTTTTAATGAATGATCAATAAACATGACACATGTATCCTATTATTATTTGTCGTTGACGTTGCAACACAAATATTCTGGATACTTTTGCTTCGTTTTAAAAAAATAAACGACATTTTGACACTGTAGAAATTGAAATTTTTTGAATATTTGCGAATATTTTAAGTGGATTAATTAATTTTCCAATGGAAAATCTTCTCTTATTAATACCGACGACATTTTTTTGTTAAAATATTTTTAAAAATCAAAGCATAAATCAATTAAAAAACAAATGAATAAAATCATTTTAAAAATTTTTAAATTAATTTTTTAAACGCCAAGAGATGGCATTCTACAGCAATTTTTCCTGCTGCCATCTATCGCAATGTTTAGTAAGTTTTAATTAAAAAATTTACAAAATTATTTTAAAGTATTCAAAATAATAAAATTTATGTTATATATATATAAACTAAACACAAAATAATATAAACAACATATTAATAGAAATATATTTTTAGAACATAAAATACATAACCGACTCAACTATCTACGTCATCGATGATATTTCATTCTGCAAAGACGTCATCCGTTTAGAAAACTCGTTTTAAATATTAAATCATCTTTCAAAAGATGAAAAGAAAAAAAAACAAAATTCTTAAATAATTTATCATTTTTAAATAACTAAATATAATAAAAGACTTTTTATAACAAAATAAAATCAATCAAATTCAAAATTCGTCACGGAGTGACGTAAGAAGATTCTACCAATCATTTTTACGAATAGAAAAATTAATTTTCTTTCTTTCGTACGTCACGACGCGCCTTTTTTTTTTCATTTGAGTCAAAGAATTAACGCTTTAAAATACTTGAAAACATCTGGAAATGATAAATTCGCCATTGGAAATTCAATTTTCAAGGACGTATAGGCGGAAAGATATTTAAGTTTCGTCTCAGACACAGGAAACGCATAAAAAAAAGGGTGTGAGAGGAATTTATTAATAGATTAATATCTCCATTGGCGCATTTGTAACTTCCTAAAAGACTTCTAAACGTATCAAAAGATTAAAATATTTTCAACGTTCGGCCATGGCGCCATCTGTTGTCGGAAACGGTAACGACACGTTTTACTTTTTTTTTTTCCTTTTCTTCTATTAAGACAGGAATGTTTGGAAAATATGCAAATTTTTCTCTTACTTTTCTTTCGTGTGATCTTTTTGACCTTCTTAACTTCGATATATCGCGAAGAATCACAAAGGTCGCTAGACAAGAGATACCTAAATGGAGTTTTTAATACAAGGTCGCAATTATAAATCAAAGTGAGCGACCTTGAACAGTATAATAATTTCTTTTTTATTTTTATTTTCCATTTTTCCTACTATTATATTAACTGTTTCGTGTGCTTTATTATTATTATTATTATTATTTCGGTATTGAAAGGGTAAATTCGTCTAAAAATTTGAATTAATTCGAAGGAATAATCCGCCAAGTGGCGGGTTATTGCTTTGCTGGTCACGTGACCGCGCCCTCCATTTCATCTCCGACCTTGGTTGTTCGCCCTTTGACGAACGGAATGTCGCCCGACCGGTCCCCCCCCGACGGCCCCCGCTGCATTTTGGCTATGTGCCCGATTGGGTTTGGATCCCGCGCTACCGTATCGTCCGTACCAAAACCATAAAAGGCCTCCGAGTCCATTCCCCATCTCACCTTATTTAGAACGCAACTCATCTGCGGTGACACGTGATCACCAAGATTTTCGCTGCCAGATGGCGCCGTGGACGAGTTCGTCTGCTTTATTTTTCGTCCACCTTAAATAATAATAATAAAAAAAAACCCAAAAATTTAAAACTAAATTTCTTTTTTTTTTTTAATTCGAATTATATTTTTAACTCTTTATTAATAATAAGAAAGAAAATATGATTTATGCTAAAATATTTCGAAAATAATTAAATGAAAATAATAGTTAAATTCAAAAAAACAAATAAAATAATAATAATAATATCTGACGTCACGGTGACGTAGAGGACTTTTCGAATTCGAATTATATTTCCAGGGAATAGCGTATTCGCCGTCTTTTACGCCGCCGTTCTTCGTTATTACACAATATTTTACTTAAATTAACTTGTTAAACTTCCTTTCGCACGAAAGCCAGACGTTTTAAATTCCGCGTGGCGGAGATTTTTCAGCGATTTTTGGCCAAATTTCAATCGTCCTTTGCATAAATTTGGGCGCTCGTCAAACCATAAATCATCACTCCACGGCAACGTTTAACGATTCAAATCTTCGTATAAAAAAAAAATTAATAATAATAAAATAAATTAGCAATCGTACAAAATCGTATGCAGGCGCTCTTTCCTAATCATCTTAAAGGAAAGTTGACGAAATTATAATTTGATAATTTCCTTTTCGCTAAAAAGAAAGAAAGAAGAAAAAAAAAATACATTAAATAAAATTCAGACTAAATTATTTTGAAATCAGACTAAACATATTCTGGTTTATGCAAAAAAAAAACCAATTATATACTGTATATATTCTGTTTACATAAATATATCGAATTATTTAAAGAATAAAAGTTATATATAACTGAATATTAAAAAGTACCGCCGTGTGGTAATAGTAGCGAAGAGGTTAAAACGTCACAGTATCGACAAAAGGTCAAAGGTACAAAGTTTAAACATGTGAATGCCTTCAAAGACGCGCTTAAGATCTATGGCCTCTTGACATTAGATTGGATGGACACGTGGCTTGTGTTTGCGAGAGAAGAAAATGATTTTCCTCTTTAAGGTGATAATTACTGTGCCAATTCGGTTGGAGCTTTATTTAATCATCATCCTCTTCTTCTTCTTCTTTTTTTTTCTCCTCTCGAAGCAGATGAGCGTTTTCTTTGTGTCCATTTTTCGAAAATAGAGCCCGAGGGCCCCCGCTCCACTTTCACGTCACGACCTAGACGTTTGTTTAATCAAGCGATTTTTACCAGACAAAACTAGCTCTAGTTTTCCTCGTAGTCACGTGCCAGACGAAATGGTCGAAAGGAGGACGTGTTTCGTGTGCATAGAGATTAAAGGTCAAAGAAGAAAACAAAAAACAAAGAGAGAGAGAGAGAGAGAAACAAAACAAAACAAAAAAAGAAAAAAATAAAGTCGAAAGAGGTCGTGAAAGAGTTGAATGCTTCCGCTCGAAACTCTTCATTAGTGAAGTGTGAGTAGATAAAGTGAGATCTTTTTAGATCATCAGAAAATTTTGCTGAATGATGGTCATTTTTATGCAAGTAACAATTGATAACTGATTATTATCATCCTTGTCGTGTACGTCTAAGAAAAGAGGAGGACCAAACACGAAACACTGGTAAAAAAAATAAATAAATAAAAAATTCGGATTAAATTTTCATATATTTAGTATTGTAAACTACAAAGAAATTTTCTTTTATAAGGTAAAGCCAGGAATTTAATAACAACCCTAAAAATTGTCCCTAATTATCATAAATAAGAAAGACTTTCCTGTACCTAATCACTTTCGTAATATAATAAAATTTGCTAAACTAATAAATTATATTTACGTCTATAAAATATATGATAAATAAGATATTTCTTACACAGATACACAATCATTATTCTCTAAATAATATTTTGTCAATGAATCAAAAAGTGTTTATAGAAATTTTTCTATGAAAGAATATTGGAATTTCATCTTATTTCTTGATAGATTAATTAAAAGGCATTCACTATAGGCATGAATCACTAAATATATATTACGAAATTACTCATATTATTAAACATTCTACACAATTGCAATATCCCATTCAAAATTTCTTTTTTTTTTTAATGTTTTGATCCGTGAAATAAGATTTTCCACATGAAAGATGACAAATAATATATTAATTTCCATATACTTCCCCTAATACCGTGAATTATTAAGACATAAACCATTATTTTTCAAAATATTCCTCCACTTAGAATGTGGATTTCTCAGCAAAAAAAAGAAAAAAACGCCCAACGTCACGAAATAAGAGGGATTTTCCTGTATATAATTACTCAAAACTCTCTTATTTTCTAATTAATCTATGCGATTATTTAGGTTATCAGAATGCCAAGAAAGCGCTGAATGATTATGAAATAATCTACATTCAAAATAAACAAATTGATTCCAGTCTAGACATATTTTATACTAAAAGAAGGGTGAGGAAAATTTATATTGAAAGACAAATCCTTTAAAAGAAACTCCTTGCAGAGTAATAAAACAAGACATAAAAGTTTAAAATATTTAAAAAGATTACCCCCCACAGAAGGTTCAATATATCTATTGTTTGTATGTGTATGTTGCATTGTAAACTGCAACTTAAAAGAATATAAAATATTTTTTATTGAGGTTCACCTTACATTTAATAGAGGACGGAAATAATGTAACCTAGAATCATCAAATGAGTACCAGTTACACAATTGATATATATTTTTGCTAGTTTTCGGGATAATAATAGTTTTGTATGTATATATATATATATTGCGTATCAAATCTGAATTGATCTTGTCCCACTTGACGAAAACTTCCTGAATTAAAGTATGTTGACCGTTCATTGAATTTTTAGCTTAAACAACGTTTAAACTTCGTCTTACGCGATAATCCGGCTTAACTGTCTTCATCGGCGTCGTTTACGGAAAATTTGTTAAAATGCCAATAATTATTAATTATTAGAAGATGTAAAAGCCATTTTTAATGCTTTTCAAGAGTATAATTTGTCATCGATATTAATTTTAAAATAAATTTACTTTCCGAACTAAATTACGTAATAAAATTATTTTTACGAAACATAATNAAGTAACAATTGATAACTGATTATTATCATCCTTGTCGTGTACGTCTAAGAAAAGAGGAGGACCAAACACGAAACACTGGTAAAAAAAATAAATAAATAAAAAATTCGGATTAAATTTTCATATATTTAGTATTGTAAACTACAAAGAAATTTTCTTTTATAAGGTAAAGCCAGGAATTTAATAACAACCCTAAAAATTGTCCCTAATTATCATAAATAAGAAAGACTTTCCTGTACCTAATCACTTTCGTAATATAATAAAATTTGCTAAACTAATAAATTATATTTACGTCTATAAAATATATGATAAATAAGATATTTCTTACACAGATACACAATCATTATTCTCTAAATAATATTTTGTCAATGAATCAAAAAGTGTTTATAGAAATTTTTCTATGAAAGAATATTGGAATTTCATCTTATTTCTTGATAGATTAATTAAAAGGCATTCACTATAGGCATGAATCACTAAATATATATTACGAAATTACTCATATTATTAAACATTCTACACAATTGCAATATCCCATTCAAAATTTCTTTTTTTTTTTAATGTTTTGATCCGTGAAATAAGATTTTCCACATGAAAGATGACAAATAATATATTAATTTCCATATACTTCCCCTAATACCGTGAATTATTAAGACATAAACCATTATTTTTCAAAATATTCCTCCACTTAGAATGTGGATTTCTCAGCAAAAAAAAGAAAAAAACGCCCAACGTCACGAAATAAGAGGGATTTTCCTGTATATAATTACTCAAAACTCTCTTATTTTCTAATTAATCTATGCGATTATTTAGGTTATCAGAATGCCAAGAAAGCGCTGAATGATTATGAAATAATCTACATTCAAAATAAACAAATTGATTCCAGTCTAGACATATTTTATACTAAAAGAAGGGTGAGGAAAATTTATATTGAAAGACAAATCCTTTAAAAGAAACTCCTTGCAGAGTAATAAAACAAGACATAAAAGTTTAAAATATTTAAAAAGATTACCCCCCACAGAAGGTTCAATATATCTATTGTTTGTATGTGTATGTTGCATTGTAAACTGAAAACTTAAAAGAATATAAAATATTTTTTATTGAGGTTCACCTTACATTTAATAGAGGACGGAAATAATGTAACCTAGAATCATCAAATGAGTACCAGTTACACAATTGATATATATTTTTGCTAGTTTTCGGGATAATAATAGTTTTGTATGTATATATATATATATATTGCGTATCAAATCTGAATTGATCTTGTCCCACTTGACGAAAACTTCCTGAATTAAAGTATGTTGACCGTTCATTGAATTTTTAGCTNTATCTCTTTTATAAATATGCATTATATCCTCTATGAAACTTTGTTACCGACTTTCTTAGAAAATTTTATAACTAATTTTTCTAAAATATATAAAACAATTTCCATTTTATAATAATAATAGTAATTTGTACATTAATTATAAGGAAACACAAATATTTTGAGACTTATTTCAACTGTACATAATATAACAATTAAGTGACAGGTCTCGAAAACAATACATTCTTTTAAATACATGTAATTTACATTCAATAGTGAAAACTCATATTGTAAAGAATGGAGGAAAAAAAATAAATATGTATTTCACTATTAAATGAAACTTTCCAATTAGAATGAAAAGAAAATTCTATTTATATTAAAGACTTTGAATAGAAAACATTTTGATAAATTACTCATTGTTATCCATCACCTCTTGTTAGATATAAGATACTTTCCAGACCCCAATGAAACAAAACTAGCGCAATGAAAAAAACAAAAAGAAAAAAAAAATGTCTTGATCTCTTAAAAACATAAAATTGTTTTTGTTTTAACTAAGTAAACAAACACTCTAGATTTTAAAATATAAAAATAGAATAAAAATACAGAGGTTTGAAAACACTTTAGATAAAAAAAAACACATTTTAAGATTTATACGAAAACAATAAAAAAGAGCCCTTCTTATTAATTTAAACAGTTTCATAAACTCTTAAGGTTACGCATAATCTTAAAGGAATAAACTAATGATTGTGAATAGAAATCATTGAAAAGGAGCTCTCCTAAAAGTCAATAATAGTAATAGTAACTTCATTTAATGAAAGTATGGAAGGAATATATTGAAATAGCTAATCAGCATAACATTTTCATAATATGAGAAAAATATTAGAAGACCTAAAGGCATGTTGGAAATAGCTAGAAAATAGATATAGGAAGATCCTAGAAGTAGATAAATTATTAATACAAATGTTTGAAAAAAGAGAAGATACAGCTGGATAACAGATCTACAGCAATCGGTCTTCGTCCAACTTAAAATTGAAAAGGATTCGCTAATTAAAAAACAGTGAATAAATTATCCGGTTGTATTTTAGATAGAGTAATAAGAAATGAAACAACACCTTTTAAAACTATTATTATTTTAATAATAATGATAAAAACCCATAAATCATTTTTATAATAATCCTTTTTTTCTTATTATCATGATAAATTTTTAATGGAGCTGGAATATTGATTTGTGTCCGAGTCAACTTTCAACAATACAATATGCTTCTAACAGGTTATTTTTAAGTATTGTTGTTTTTAATATCAGAAATTTCAAAACCTGGTTAAAATAATATGAAATTTCACACTATTTTACAAATATACAGCAAATTTTTCCCCCATAACTATTATTGTCACGTAACACCAAATTGCCGCAAAACAATTCCTTTTGTAGACAGAAAATTTGGTACTGGCTAAAACTTAAGTAAATAAACAAATTTAACACGAGACATCTGTTATATTTTAATCACTGATTGATTAATTATTTGAAATGAAAAATTTTTTCTTCTTTGTTTAGTGTTTATAAGAAAAACTTACCTTTAGGATACATCTTTATCAACTTAGAATCAGTTTTATCACTATAAACAACAGCTGCAGATGCATTTGTCAATGCCACATGGCGAATCTTTGTGCTGTCTTGACACTGTCCATGCTTCAGGAGAGCAATCCACGGTTCGTGAGGGATATTGTCTGTGTCTAAAGGATAACAACCGTCGTGTGTAGTGTGATTATTACTAGAAACATGTACAACAATTCCACTAACGGAATCCACTTTTCCAACACTATACTTTCCTATTTCTTCTTCTTCGCTGAATGTTCTCCCAGTTCTACTATCGGTATATGTTATATTAATAAAAGCTAAGGTATAGTCATCGGTTTCGTAACCATAAGTGAATTCGGAAGCCACACATACGAAAAATCTATCTAGGATCGTGCTAAGAAGGAGAGCGTATAGCAAAGACGATACATCCTTTATCTTCATGGCTACTTGGCGATTCCTATCTATCCTAGAGCCGACGAAATCGATATTCGCGCACAGGTTACGCTCTGGCGTTTCACCATCGTCTAATATTATCGAATGAGGCATAATACGCTTGTCTTTATCTAAATTCTTACTTCCTCCATCCATCCACGTGTGAACCGAATTTCCATCTAAACTTCAATCAGCTGATCATTGTGTTTTTCTTTGCCGGCGATGCTGGCGCCATCAGCCGTTTATATATTGTACTAACACTATGTGAGGATTATGTAAATAAGTGATTTTTAAATCGCTCGTGTGTTTCTTTCGATTAATTAATAACGCTCCATTTATAACAGAAATTATTTAATTAATTAAATATATTTAACTTCATAATTAATTAATTAATTTAAACAACGTTTAAACTTCGTCTTACGCGATAATCCGGCTTAACTGTCTTCATCGGCGTCGTTTACGGAAAATTTGTTAAAATGCCAATAATTATTAATTATTAGAAGATGTAAAAGCCATTTTTAATGCTTTTCAAGAGTATAATTTGTTATCGATATTAATTTTAAAATAAATTTACTTTCCGAACTAAATTACGTAATAAAATTATGTTTTACGAAACATTATATATATTTTTACAATTACATATGACCTAATAACATTCCATTTTTAATTCATTTAACAATAAAAGTCATGTCGATTTTTAAAATTTTGGACACTTTCTATTGGTTAAATGAGCAGCGTGACAAAATGTTACGTAATAAACGAACATCCAATGGAGAACCGGATTAATTCAAATATTTAAATATGTATTACTACGACCTCTGGTTGGTAAATTTGAAATTTATTTTGGTATAATATAAAATCAAAAAGAAAAGTAAATTGCGTAAATATTAAACATTTTTCAATTAATTTGTGACATCATTCGGGTACGTTTATTATGATATTTCATTAATTATTACTAATTTTAAAACAAAAAAAAAATTTATTCGAGAGGTTAAACGGTCAGATAAAATGGGTCACGGTTTAGAAAATTGAAGCAAAAATTTCAAAATAAATTAATTTAAATTGAAAGTAAAAATCAGGATAAGGATAAGGAAAATAACTTTTCCTTTAAATTTTTACGTGGAAACGAACGTTCGGAAGCAAGATGAGTAAATTCTACTTCCGATTCTTTTCTGATAGATAATGTCTAAATACAGAATTGATTTGAATGCATTTTCTCCAAACTTACTTTAAATTTTACATGAATTTTTTAATTAATTAATTAATTATATAATTTTCAATATTATCGCCTTCATACTGAGCAAATTAGATATAGAAACATTCAAAATTAGAAAGCCAATAAATAAATCTCTTACGTAAAATTTTTCTTCATATTCTTAAGTATAAATTTTGTTAATAAGTATTGATTTTTAATTAAACTACTTTTGTTTAGTCAGCAGTTAACGTGTGTTCTATTTTTCAACCAATCAGATTTAAGAAAATAGAAAGAAATCGGCTTTGTATCTCACTTCTTAAGCTGGGAACCGTACATACTGATGATGTTAAGCAGCACAATATGTTGACAATCTGCCAAGGAAAGATGCCTCGCGTGAGGTTTCTTTTAGGAATTGTGATAAACTAGTACCTATATATCAATAGCTACTAGACACGTGAAGAAAATCCGGAAAAACCCACTCGATCAGCCAGCATATTGAGGCTCGAACCCACGACAAAATACTAGTATCTAGCAGTGGTTTTAGCCACTCGGCTACTGGTGGGCGCGCACAAATTGATGGTGGGGTTTGTTCCATTTTTCTTCTTTCGAAAGTGTATATCCTTTTAACCAAAAATTGAAAACAACTTATTTATTAAAAACAAAACTACATTTTATTTAGAAAGGAGACATTAGAAAAATAATAAATAAATTTTTCTAATGTCTTCTTAACAATAATTGGAAACACTAAAGGTTCCTTTAGGCAGAAAGAAGATAACTTTTACATCATTTTTACAAATTATGTATTTAAATTATAACAGAATTATGTATAGGAAAAATTTATTAAATAATTTGCACGGATTCTCATTTGTAATCTGTTACTGGTACAATTTATTATGCAAGGATAATTATCATTTAATGGGATGAGATAAACTCACTATCGAGAATTGTAGTTTCCCGGATATTTAAAATAATACGAAACAGTGATTGTAGATATCATTGCATAGTTTTAATTCATTTTACTTTCTCTGCTATTATATATAACAGAGGGAAAGTAAGGAGATCGGTAGAAAAAAATGACCCCCAAGGTTTTACTTTTTTGCATTCAGGGGACCTTGAAACGTTGAGAAATGCAAAGAAAGTTGGGGTTCTTTCTGTATGTATGGATGAATGTTAGTGCAGGATTTTGTTCACCCATTTTAAAGCATAATAACTCCCATGCCTTTTGTCAAAATTTTCTGAAATTTTTCAGGGGGGTTTGTTTATTGGGGAGAAATGTTTATAGAAATTTTCAGAAAAATCGGACCATTGGTTCGGGAGATATTAAGGGAATAGAGCCATATCTCCCGAAACAATCTGATAATTTATAAAGATAATGAAAGCAATTATTAGGGACGAAAATAAAGAATGCCGGGAAAGTACAGCAACAATGTTATCAGATTTTTCCATTAGATATCAACCTTTTTAACGTCATCAAAATTAAATTTTTCTTCTATTTTCGCCACTTCAAAATAATTTAAAGAAAAAAGAACAGGTAAAATATTCATTATTTTTCCACTTGATACTTACATTCATCCTGTTGTTGTTTATATTGAAACAGGAAAAAAAAGTTACTAGATTCTCTAACCTTTATATTAATTTGCACAGTCTGGACGTTGCCTTTGTATGGTAATTGAGGAAGGGAAAAAAATCGATTTTTACTACCAGATGCTCCCGTGTTGCAAATGTTAAAAAATACGCTATCCTTTCTGAAACAAGAAATTTTAATCTTTAATAAAAAAAAAAACGGTAAAAAAACTATTAAGGTTGAATGCTTTCCCTTTCACATTATTACATATTTAAAGAAAAATTATGTAATATTAGTAATAAGGAAAAAAATCTTTATTTAATTTTAATTTTTTTTAATTAATAAGACAAATTAAAACAAAAAAAAAAACCAAGCAAAACTAATTTGTTAAACCAATGATTTTTCTGATTCGTTAATTTCATTTCAAATCAACCAATTAAACGAACGAAAATTGTTAAGATATTTTAGCTCTCAACTTTTCTTTAATTCCACGACCAAACATGTTTAAAAAATCATTGCATTGAATTTTCTACTTTTCAAATCGTTTTTTTCCGATTATTTGATTTGTTTATCGTGTATAAACACACTTTTATTTCTTTAATTTTCGATTCTTTCCTCCCCGTGGGCACTGAGAGGGCCTTTCTTCCACACCCATCCAGTGTAAGCTAACACTTTAACAGACCGTCATTAAGTAATTAATTAAGAAACCGCACTCATTTACTGTTAAATTACACAATTTTAAAATCATTACACAGAATAATCGTGGCGTAAAGACAACTTAAAATTGTTTACTGATAAAGCAAAAAATTACTTTCGTGAACAACAACACTACTGTATATTTTATATACAAAAAAAAATAATAATAATCAACAATACAGCATACTATACATTCATAAACTTGTCACATTTAGAGGATATTATTATTATTATTGATATCATCATTTAGTTTTCGAGGAGGAAAACAAAACATTAATTCAGGTTCTGTAACCAAAAACTTTCTACCTTTGGGCTTCTATTGTCTAACATTGTCCTTGACCAACTTTCCAAAAAAACAATATTTAACACATCCCAATTGTTGAGGGACTGACTTATATCGATAGCTTAAAAACCGCTACAAAGTTTAAGAATTTAGCAAGGTGAAGAACCAACGATAAGTTTTTTTTTCTTTTTTTTAAGATATAAAGAAGAGATTAATGTTCTTTAACCTCTTCGGAGGTTTATGACGTAAAATGTACGTCAAACCGGTTCTTTTTTTTTCAATAGAATGTTCTGATTGAATCAAGTTCGAAACCCTTTTTAATGAATGATCAATAAACATGACACATGTATCCTATTATTATTTGTCGTTGACGTTGCAACACAAATATTCTGGATACTTTTGCTTCGTTTTAAAAAAATAAACGACATTTTGACACTGTAGAAATTGAAATTTTTTGAATATTTGCGAATATTTTAAGTGGATTAATTAATTTTCCAATGGAAAATCTTCTCTTATTAATACCGACGACATTTTTTTGTTAAAATATTTTTAAAAATCAAAGCATAAATCAATTAAAAAACAAATGAATAAAATCATTTTAAAAATTTTTAAATTAATTTTTTAAACGCCAAGAGATGGCATTCTACAGCAATTTTTCCTGCTGCCATCTATCGCAATGTTTAGTAAGTTTTAATTAAAAAATTTACAAAATTATTTTAAAGTATTCAAAATAATAAAATTTATGTTATATATATATAAACTAAACACAAAATAATATAAACAACATATTAATAGAAATATATTTTTAGAACATAAAATACATAACCGACTCAACTATCTACGTCATCGATGATATTTCATTCTGCAAAGACGTCATCCGTTTAGAAAACTCGTTTTAAATATTAAATCATCTTTCAAAAGATGAAAAGAAAAAAAAACAAAATTCTTAAATAATTTATCATTTTTAAATAACTAAATATAATAAAAGACTTTTTATAACAAAATAAAATCAATCAAATTCAAAATTCGTCACGGAGTGACGTAAGAAGATTCTACCAATCATTTTTACGAATAGAAAAATTAATTTTCTTTCTTTCGTACGTCACGACGCGCCTTTTTTTTTTCATTTGAGTCAAAGAATTAACGCTTTAAAATACTTGAAAACATCTGGAAATGATAAATTCGCCATTGGAAATTCAATTTTCAAGGACGTATAGGCGGAAAGATATTTAAGTTTCGTCTCAGACACAGGAAACGCATAAAAAAAAGGGTGTGAGAGGAATTTATTAATAGATTAATATCTCCATTGGCGCATTTGTAACTTCCTAAAAGACTTCTAAACGTATCAAAAGATTAAAATATTTTCAACGTTCGGCCATGGCGCCATCTGTTGTCGGAAACGGTAACGACACGTTTTACTTTTTTTTTTTCCTTTTCTTCTATTAAGACAGGAATGTTTGGAAAATATGCAAATTTTTCTCTTACTTTTCTTTCGTGTGATCTTTTTGACCTTCTTAACTTCGATATATCGCGAAGAATCACAAAGGTCGCTAGACAAGAGATACCTAAATGGAGTTTTTAATACAAGGTCGCAATTATAAATCAAAGTGAGCGACCTTGAACAGTATAATAATTTCTTTTTTATTTTTATTTTCCATTTTTCCTACTATTATATTAACTGTTTCGTGTGCTTTATTATTATTATTATTATTATTTCGGTATTGAAAGGGTAAATTCGTCTAAAAATTTGAATTAATTCGAAGGAATAATCCGCCAAGTGGCGGGTTATTGCTTTGCTGGTCACGTGACCGCGCCCTCCATTTCATCTCCGACCTTGGTTGTTCGCCCTTTGACGAACGGAATGTCGCCCGACCGGTCCCCCCCCGACGGCCCCCGCTGCATTTTGGCTATGTGCCCGATTGGGTTTGGATCCCGCGCTACCGTATCGTCCGTACCAAAACCATAAAAGGCCTCCGAGTCCATTCCCCATCTCACCTTATTTAGAACGCAACTCATCTGCGGTGACACGTGATCACCAAGATTTTCGCTGCCAGATGGCGCCGTGGACGAGTTCGTCTGCTTTATTTTTCGTCCACCTTAAATAATAATAATAAAAAAAAACCCAAAAATTTAAAACTAAATTTCTTTTTTTTTTTTAATTCGAATTATATTTTTAACTCTTTATTAATAATAAGAAAGAAAATATGATTTATGCTAAAATATTTCGAAAATAATTAAATGAAAATAATAGTTAAATTCAAAAAAACAAATAAAATAATAATAATAATATCTGACGTCACGGTGACGTAGAGGACTTTTCGAATTCGAATTATATTTCCAGGGAATAGCGTATTCGCCGTCTTTTACGCCGCCGTTCTTCGTTATTACACAATATTTTACTTAAATTAACTTGTTAAACTTCCTTTCGCACGAAAGCCAGACGTTTTAAATTCCGCGTGGCGGAGATTTTTCAGCGATTTTTGGCCAAATTTCAATCGTCCTTTGCATAAATTTGGGCGCTCGTCAAACCATAAATCATCACTCCACGGCAACGTTTAACGATTCAAATCTTCGTATAAAAAAAAAATTAATAATAATAAAATAAATTAGCAATCGTACAAAATCGTATGCAGGCGCTCTTTCCTAATCATCTTAAAGGAAAGTTGACGAAATTACAATTTGATAATTTCCTTTTCGCTAAAAAGAAAGAAAGAAGAAAAAAAAATACATTAAATAAAATTCAGACTAAATTATTTTGAAATCAGACTAAACATATTCTGGTTTATGCAAAAAAAAAACCAATTATATACTGTATATATTCTGTTTACATAAATATATCGAATTATTTAAAGAATAAAAGTTATATATAACTGAATATTAAAAAGTACCGCCGTGTGGTAATAGTAGCGAAGAGGTTAAAACGTCACAGTATCGACAAAAGGTCAAAGGTACAAAGTTTAAACATGTGAATGCCTTCAAAGACGCGCTTAAGATCTATGGCCTCTTGACATTAGATTGGATGGACACGTGGCTTGTGTTTGCGAGAGAAGAAAATGATTTTCCTCTTTAAGGTGATAATTACTGTGCCAATTCGGTTGGAGTTTTATTTAATCATCATCCTCTTCTTCTTCTTCTTTTTTTTCTCCTCTCGAAGCAGATGAGCGTTTTCTTTGTGTCCATTTTTCGAAAATAGAGCCCGAGGGCCCCCGCTCCACTTTCACGTCACGACCTAGACGTTTGTTTAATCAAGCGATTTTTACCAGACAAAACTAGCTCTAGTTTTCCTCGTAGTCACGTGCCAGACGAAATGGTCGAAAGGAGGACGTGTTTCGTGTGCATAGAGATTAAAGGTCAAAGAAGAAAACAAAAAACAAAGAGAGAGAGAGAGAGAGAAACAAAACAAAACAAAAAAAGAAAAAAATAAAGTCGAAAGAGGTCGTGAAAGAGTTGAATGCTTCCGCTCGAAACTCTTCATTAGTGAAGTGTGAGTAGATAAAGTGAGATCTTTTTAGATCATCAGAAAATTTTGCTGAATGATGGTCATTTTTATGCAAGTAACAATTGATAACTGATTATTATCATCCTTGTCGTGTACGTCTAAGAAAAGAGGAGGACCAAACACGAAACACTGGTAAAAAAAATAAATAAATAAA
>NW_019385290.1:270837-284850 GCF_000671375.1 Centruroides sculpturatus | reverse complement strand
AAATAAAATTATTATTATTATAGTCTATGGCAATCTAAATAATACTTCCACAATTCTGTACTGAAATATAGTCAGAGTTAATGCAATCTCCATTCATGCCCGCTACATAAATTTCTAGAGCCTCCAATGAACATAAGTCGTGCTGGCCGAAAATATTATGTATAAGAGTAACTCTTCATCCCAACAGGGAGAACCCCTGGAATTGGTAGCATACCAGGCAAGTGCTGTATTATAATTTCCCTTGGACACATCATATTTGTGGTCTCATATTCTGGCTTCAAGGGATCTGTACACAAATTTGATGTATGATATACGTCTGTTGAATCATCTGTCCTGCAATGGAATACAGTACACCCCAGCACTTTTGTGTCATCTGAGTTGTCTTTGAATTAATTAAAAGCCAGAAAATGTTTGATTTTCTCTTATATGTTAAGTGCAAGTTTAAATTCTAGTGATTCTATTGTTAATTTGATGTACAGACGGTTCATAACATAACACAACTGCCCTCTGCCCTGTTAACCCTTGTACTGGTGTTAGCTACCCTAGATTGCTGTTTGGCAGCAAGCATGTTGATTACAGAATGGTGGTACCCATGGGCAGATGCTATATACTTGATGCATTCTAGTCTGTTTTAGATATCAGATGTCTCCAAGCAATGCAAGTAAGCCCTTAACTAGGGTCCGAAATGCTGCTACCTTAAGAGGCTAAAAATCCATTGAGTTAGCAGGTATAAATGTATGTGGGTTTGAAGTAAATCGTCATGGTTATACAGTGGTATCTTGGTATATATCTGCTTTAAAATACGTCCAATTCGAAATATGTCCTGTTTGGACGATACAAATTTTGCTCAATATACGACTTTTGTTCGGTATACGACTTAATTCAATTATACGTGCCATCTATGAACAAGTAGCACTATCGGTGTACTAGACCAGACTAGACATTCACGGTGCCATGGTTTATAACTTTGTTAAATTTCTTCTGATTTTAATTTGTAAATAAAATTTTATTATTTTTATTAATCATGAATTACAAAAAGGCAAATGAAAAGCAACAGAAAACTAAAAAAAATGACTAGAATCACAATGGAACTGAAAAAAGAGATTGTTGAGAAATATGAAGGTGGCATGCACATTCAAGATTTAACTGTTGCATACTGTATTCCAAGAACGATGATATCAACAATAGTGAAAAAGAAAGACATTGTTAAATCTGCTAACATTGCAAAAGGGGTTAAATCAATTTCTACACAGAGATTGAAGACAACAGAGATCATGTTGAGAAATTGCTTTTGCTTTGGATAACTGAAAAACAGTGTGCTGGCGACAGTGTATCAGAAGCAATTATTTGCGAGAAAACTAAAAAGATACATGCTGATCTCATGAAAAATCAAACAGGAACTAGCCAGTAAAGTGAGGTATTTAAAGCCAGCCATTTTTTTTTACATGAGAGCGGATTAATCATTTTTATATTACTTATGGGAAATGGTTTGGTATACGTCCTATTCAGTATAAGACCAAACATCAGGAACTGATTAAGGTCGTTTACCGAGGTTCCACTGTATTTCTATTTGCCATACGAATCTTGATGTCCAAGTAATAAACCTCCATGGGACTTTCCTGATCTAATTCTAATGTCAGTCCGTAGCCATTGTTGTTAAAAACTTTTAACACTTCTCCTATATCAGGTTTGGTTTTCCATGTAACCAAAATATCATCCACATACCATGTAACAAAAGATATTGTCTTGATACTGATTAAAGTAATGTCTGCCATGTGCAGGACAACCATTTCTCAACTTTGAAATTGATATTTTTCCCCTTCTTTTCAGTTTTAAATTTCTAGTGCCCCAAGAGCTCTGATATTATCCAGTTGTCTAGTTTGTCTAATGATGTATGCCTTTTGTAAATCAGCCTGGATGATGTTGTCTGAGGCATAAATGGCCAAGTTGGTGATGTGTTTCTTGTTTATATTATAGTTATGTTCTACCAATTGTTTTTTTAGATAGTAGGTGGTAAAACCAAAGCACTACAATGGAATCTCTGGTCCATTATCAAAATCCAATATATACCCAGTAAGCAGAATTGTTTGACCATATCTCTGCCATTGTGCAATTAGTCATATATAGTGGAGTACATAGGTATGATATCTTGGTGTTTTTGGCACGCTATTTCTTTGTATATGTTCTTCATCTGCTAAATCTCTCTGAAGACAATGTTGAATCCAATTCTCTATGTGAAGAACTGGAACCTACTAATAATACTTCCACACTATTTTCAGCAAAGCAGTTTAATAAAAACAAGTGATTATTTTTTTTAATTTCAAAATTAATTTAATTTTAAATTAAATTTTAAAATTTATTTATTTAAATTTTAAATAAAATTAATATAAATTATATGCTCTCCACCTCAAATTAGTAGTGGCCTGCCCCTATACATCATACTTTTCCTTTAACAATATGGCTGTGCTGGTAATCTATCTAACACCTTTTGGGAAAAAATTTTTTAATCAAAATAACATGGCTTTCAATTTCCATTGGAAGTTCATATATAGTTAATTAGAGCCTCCTACCCAAAGATTTCCATAGCTGGTCTAGTCTTTCATCTAGTCTCTGTTCTTAAGATTAAGGAAAGACAGCCAGATAAATGAACAACAGTGGAAATTTATAGGTCTACAAATTTTTCAAATTGCAGCCCAATTTAATGAAACAAACATTTAAAGGTTTCAAGTTTTAACAATCTGAAACAATCAATGTCTAAATTTAGATGTTCAATTTCAGATTGTTAAAACCTGAAGCAGCTTACTTAAGTAGCAAAATACATTACTTTCATTAAATTTTTATTAAACTGTTTTGTTGGAAATAGTGTGAAAACATGGGGAATAGTGATTTATTATAGTATTGAATACTTTAATTATGATCACCTAGTTTTTTAAACATTTGTAAATTTTCAGTTTAATTCATAAGTAACTATATAATATCAAAAACTGTATGAAATATTGATTTAAGAAACAAAAAATGTTCATCTACATAATATACCATTGAAAAATCATCAATACTAGAAGTGATTACACATTTCAAATAAATCAAAGGCATTATTCAAGTTTTCTTAAAAGGTAATACAATGAAAACAAAATTATTATATGAGTAATTATATCTTGTAACATCATCACAATGCCTGGCTGCAATTTTATTGATACATCACAATGTTCTCAAGTTTAGTAGTTTTCCCCTGTATATCGTACTCATACTTTCCCTGTTTAGCAATGGGACTAAAATCCATCGAAGTGTTCGGTTTAGCAATGTGGCTAAAAACCGATTCTACCGAACGCTTTGAATTTGGTCCTACCTTACGAGGTAGGACCAAATTCGAAGCGTTCAGAGGCCTCAGTTGTCCACGTATCCTGTGTCCTTTGTTCGTCAGTCAAGATTAATGAAGACACTGTTTCCGACGAAATACCTTATTTTATTTCTCGTGACTACGGAATATTTACAAAGGTCCATAATAAGGATGCACCGATAAGCAAAATGGCCGATTACCGATTAATCGGCCATGCATTATCGGCCGATACCGATTAATCGGCCGATTAGTGTTAATAATTTATTGCATTAATAGTGTGAGATCCTGGAGTTAATTATACAGTTAATTATAATGTGGAAAAAACCCATTTTTCTCCACCTGGTATTTCCATCTCCCTCGGGTCAGGTAAACAAGAGACGATCGAATATCCTCGCAAAATCAACAATCTCTTCCTTTGTTTCTAAAATAAATCTCAACACTTAATTGTTGACGCATGGAAACTTCGACATTGTTTAAAAAGCTGAAGTGTTTCTGTGTTTAACAGAAACAAAATATATTTCTTTAACCGCTGATATTTGGACAGCAACTACAAACAATTCTCCTTTTTTAAGTGTAACAGCTCACTGGTTGAAGGATGATTTTCAGCAGGAAAGAGCTGTTTTGCAAATTGTTTCCTTTGAAGGTTCCCACACAGCTACACGAATCAGTGAACAGTTAAAAATTGTTCTTGAACAGTATAAGTTGACAAGTGATAAGATATTCTTAGTACTAAGAGATTCTGCAGCAAATCTGGTAGCTGGAATTAGGAATTGCAACTTAGAAGCATTATCATGCTTTATACATACGCTGCAGCTGACACTAAACGAATGCATATTTTCTAAACAAGATGTGAAAACTATAATCACAGTTAATAGAAATATTGTCACACATTTTAATCATTCTGCTGTAGCTGTAATCAAATTGGAAGATTTGCAAGAAAAGTTAGGTTTGCAGAAACACAAATTAATTCAAGATGTTCCTACTCGCTGGAATTCTACATACTACATGTTGGAACAGCAAAAGGCCCTTGTCACATATGCTATAGATAATAAAATTCCTACGTTGAGCCCATATCAGTGGTCTCTCGTTGAAAAAATTGTTCTACTTGTAAAACCATTCAAAGAAATTACTGTGGAAAGCCAGCAAACGAGAAGCCACTTCATCTTCAATAATTCCCACAATAGAGACTCTGAAATTATTCTTATCAAAAGCAAAGATCAGTAGTTCCTTTAGTGGCATTAATACCACAACAGAAGAACTAGAAAATCCAATAAAAAAAAATTTTCAGCATATATAGAAAACAAGTCTTTATGCTTGTCATTTTTATTAGATTCAAAATGAAATTTCAAAAAGAGGATATGCTAGAGGAAATCTCAATAAGAATTAAATTCTGAAGCTTCTACTTCTGGAGGTGATCAAGATGGAGGTGAATTTCTAAGTTTTTCTGATTTATTTGATGAATTAGCTTCTGGTAAACGAAAGAATGAAGAATAGCATGTTTTTAAAAAGAAAGAAAAAAAAAAAGAAAGAGACGAACAAACGTTTCGATCAAGAATTAGAAACATATTTACATTTATCCCTAATTTGAGCAAAATAGCTATGAAATATTTAAGTGCCTCAGCATCTTCCATTGAAAGTGAAAAAATTTTCAGCACTGAAGGTAACATTTATGAGCCGGCAAAAAATAGGTTATGCCCTGAAAATGATGAAATTCTCATGTTTTTGCATTGTAAAAACAAACTGTAAAACCCTTAAATTGTAATTTAAGGGTTTTACAGTTTAAATATTAAATTTTTATTTGTTTTATATTTGTTTTGTATTTAAACTTTAAACTTATGAAACAAATAAAAATTTAATTTTTCTTCTTAACCTATTCAATACTTTTTCTTATGTAAAGTTTAAACTTTATATTATACGTTATGTTATACTTATAATATGTATTGATGAAAGGAATAATTTGATTAGTAAAATTTTTTTAATATTCAGATTGTCATGTAATAAATAATAAATATATAACAGAAATTTATTAGTTTTTATTACTAGCATTGTACGTAACATTCTAACAAAAATACCAAAATGTAAAATTGGCCGATTATCGAAACCGATTAATCGGTGGAAATGGCCGATACCGATTAATCGGCTAAGTGGCCGATACAGCCAATTACCGATTACTTACTGATTAATCGGTGCACCCTTATTCCTTAAGTTAAATTATTGTACAAATTATTGAACTGACCAGGTCTCTCCTGGTCGGTGTCCGAGGACAAAGTCTCTCCTGGTCGGATAACGTGTCCTGAAGACAAACGTCATCAGGACGCGTTATCCGACCACCCATTAGCTTCCTGGATACGATACGCTGGACCACTAGGGGGGAGTGTGTAGGGCAGAGGGCGCCACTGCTTCACCTTTCCCCCCTCTGACCTCACTTCGTCCTTGGACACCGACCAGGAGACCTGGTCGGTGTCCGAGGACGAAGTGAGGTCAGAGGGGGGAAAGGTGAAGCAGTGGCGCCCTCTGCCCTACACACTCCCCCCTAGTGGTCCAGCGTATCGTATCCAGGAAGCTAATGGGTGGTCGGATAACGCGTCCTGATGACGTTTGTCTTCCTGTTGGCTTGGTGGGTGATGTTGGGTGTTGGCTGACGGATGGGATGCTTATAGGGTTCATTCCAGCAGCGGCATCTTCGTTTAGAAGGAATGCGGGTTTTAGTCTGTCTAATGATACCCTTTTAGAAGAGCCCGCGACGTCAATGTCAAAAAACTTTTCGAAGCGGCAACGCATGCGATAAGGGCCCAGATAGGCTAGTTGGAGTGAAGGATGGGTCGCGGGATTGAGCACGAAGACATGCAAACAGTCTGCCAGCCGTTCGGAGATGAAGGTCATTCACTTCCCATGTCAGGATGTTGGGGACAGTCTTAACGTACGAAGGAATTGTTGCATCTGTTGCATGAACTCTGTCTTCTCCATCACTGGGGAATCCGCCAGCAGTTCACCTGGTAACCATAACGGAGTGCTGTACAGAAACTCGGCTGGGGATGCTCCGATGTCTTCTTTGATGGCCGAGTGTAGGCCTAGAAGGACGAGCGGCAATGCCGTGGTCCATGGGATTGATTAATGAAGATGTGCTGTCAGGGCTGCCTTCAGAGTGCAGTGTTGCCTCTCGATCAGCCTGTTGGCTTTGGGGTGGTAGGCCGTAGTGTGGCTGATTTGAAAGCCTAGGTAGTTGCTTAGTGATCTGAACAACTGGCTTTCAAATTGTCTGCCCTGATCCATTGTGATTGTTGTCGGAACGCCAAAACGTGCAACCCATGTGTGGATCAGGACCCTGGCGACCGTGTCCGCTGTCTGGTCTGGCAGGGGTGTTGCCTCCACCCACCTTGAAAATCAGTCAACTGCAGTAAGGGGGTACCTTGATCCTTCTGAGAGTGGTAACAGGCCAACTATGTCGATGTTGATGTGTTCAAATCGTGAATTTGGAACGAGGAACTTTGCCAGAGGTGCACGTGTATGTCGGTGGATTTTCGCCTTTTGGCAGGCCAAGCAAGATTGTGCCCACGTCTGGCAGTCTTTGTTCATGTTTGGCCAGATGTACCTCTGAGTGACCAGTTTGGCTGTCATACGGGCTCCTGGGTGTGATAAGTTGTGAGTGGCCGAGAACACCTCCCATCGAAAAGAGGGGGGTATATAAGGTCTACAGAGACCCATAGAAACATTGCAGAATAGGGTTTTGATGAGCTTGGAAGGTGCATCGTTGCTATTTTGAGGCTTGTGTTTTGTTGTAGTTCTGACAGTTCATCGTTCTGCTGTGCGTCTGCGATGGCGTCATAGTTTATGGATGGTGTGCCAATGGTGTTTATGCGGGACAAGGAGTCTGCTACAACGTTGTCCCTGCCGGATATATGGTGCAAGTCGGTTGAAAACTGCGATATATAGTCGAATTGACGGAGTTGACGAGGCGATGCCTTGGCCAAATCTTGAAGGAAGGCAAACATAAGGAGTTTGTGATCTGTATAGATGACGAATGGCCTCCCCTCCACTAGGTGCCAAAAATGCTTGATGGCAGAGTAGATGACTAGGAGTTCTCGGTCGTATGCAGTGTACTTTATTTGAGACTTGGTGAGGGCTCTGGAGAAGAAACTATGGGGTTGTTTAATGCTGTCGAGCTCTTGATGTAAGACGGCTCTAATGCTAACATCTGATGCATCTGTGGTTAAGGAAAGTCTGGCCTCCAGTGCTGGGTGGATGAGGAGGATAGCCCTGCTTAAGGTGTCCTTCATGTTGTTGAAGGCGCTATTTGCTTCTTCCGACCAGATGAGAGATTTAGCGCTGTTTTTGGTATGGCCGCTTAACATGGCGTGAGAGGGACCTGCAATGTGGCACATCCTGGGATGAACCTGTGATAAAAGTTTATCATTCTGAAGAACTGTCATAGTGCCGTAGCTGTCTCTGGCCTAGGGAAATTTTGAATACATTCCACTTTTGCTTGTAGCAGCCATAGGCCTTATCGCGTTATCCTGTACCCCAGAAATTCTATAGACATGGCGCCAAAGGTACACTTAGCAGGGTTAATACGTAGCCCGTACTCGTTTAACCTGATGAAGAGAGTGCAAAGGTGTCGATGTGTTTCTTGGTCTGGAGAAGCAACAAGAATGTCGTCTAGGTAACAGAAAACAAAGTCAAGACCAGTGAGCACCACATTCATGAACTGCTGAAAGATTTTGGGCTGCATTTTGTAGTCCGAAAGTCATAAAGGGAAATTTGAACAGGCCAAATGGGGTAATGATAGCGGTTTTAGGAGTGTCTGGTTCATGTACAGTTATCTGCTGGTAAGCGTGCACCAGGTCTATCGATGAAAAGATCTTCATAGTACGAAGAATATGGTTGCAGTCGGTGAGGAATGGAATTGGGTATGTATCTGGAATGGTGACACTGTTGAGTGCTCTGTAATCTCCACACAGTCTCCAATCTCCTGACCTTTTCTGTGTCAGGTGTAGCAGACTGGCCCAGCTGCTTTTTGAAGGCCGGTATAGGCCCTGTTGGAGCATGAATTCGAACTCCTTGCGGGCTGCCTTTAGATTGTCTGCCGAGAGTCTCCGTGGTCTAGCAAACACAGGTGGGCCCTTGGTTTCGATGAAATGTACGATGTTGTGTTCCTTGATCTTGGTGTTGGTGATTGATGGCCGCACTAAGTCTGGGTACTCGACAAGGATTTTTTGGTAAATAGACGTCTTTCAGTACTTGGATTCGTGATGTGTCATAACGAAGGAATTTGGCGTTCGTGTGAAGATTTGTAACTCCGTCAATGAGCTGACAGCGGCTGCTGTCGACCAGCAGGTTGAAGTGAGATAAAAAGTCCACGCCAACAATTGGCCTCTGGACATCGGATATGACGAATATCCATGGAAAGTTTCTTCGTAATCCCAGATCTAGGTTAAGTAACTTTCGGCCATAAGTCTTTATTGTCGACCCGTTGGCTGCGAAAAGCTCGAGCTTGTTGCAGTTGCGCCTTTCATGGGGCAATGGGGGTATAACAGAAATGTCCACTCCCATGTCCACAAGGTACAGGGTTGCTATATCCTTGTCACTTATATACAGGCGACTCAGCTCAATCCGTTGACCCTGTTGCCAAAGAGAGTCGGGGGGGGTCAGTTTTCCACTTCCTCAACAGCAACCTTTTGTTCTTGGAAGCTGCACGGTTGCCGACATTTGTAGGCATTTCTTCTGAATGTGGCGTGGTAATAACAGATATTGCGGCTAGAGGGCCGTCGACTGCGTAATCGCTCTCTTGATCTGGGTCAGGTGTTTCTTTGCCTCGCATGTGGGTATATCCATTCGTTAAGTGTAGCTACCTGCAGTAACAATTCCGATATTTGCTTTTGCAGGATGTCCAAGGCAGGGAGCGGTTCCCTACAGTGTGCACTTCCCGATGCTATGGGGACAAGCTGTGCTGTCGTTGGCCCAGGGCTGAGTTCCCAAATCTGGTCGGCCATGGCAGCTAATTTTGATAGTTCATTGCTACTAACCGATAGGATGCTTCGCATGTTGATCGGTAGGCATTGGACCACAGTCTTCAAAAAATTCTCGCCGATTTTTTCGTCAGCCAGATTACGCATTTTGCAGAGTAGTTGTGAGGGTTTGCAGTCACCGAGTTCCATTTCCGTCAGTAATTTTTTGGTGCGCTGGGTCTCACTGTCCACAAAAGCGGAGATTAGCCATTCTTTGATGAGTTTGTATCTCTCCGACGCAGGCGGACTGAGTAAAATGTCCAAAACTTGCGTGAGGATTTCCGCATCAATGTAGCTGACGACAGTATTGAATTTCATTTGATCTGACGATATTCCAGCGTTTCGAAATTGGGTCTCGATCTGAAGGAACCAAATGCGGGGAGTCTGGCTTCCAAAATGGCGGCACCTTGATGGCGACACATGCTAGGTATATGTCAAGTACGAGGAAATTCAACAGGCCTTCTGTTATCTCAAAAAAGGCAAAGCTCCGGGCCCTGACGAAATTACTAATGAAATTGCACTCAATCTGTGGGCTCTAATTCCGCAACACTTATTTAATTTATATAATGCCTGTCTACACCATGCAATTTTTCCTCGTGCATGGAAACACGCACGGATTGTTCCTGTCCCAAAACCAGGCTCTTCAAGTGATGCGCGACCAATTTCACTTCTACCCGTATTGGGTAAGATACTTGAACGGTTGATGACCAACAGGCTCAACTGGCATGTTGAGCATAATAAATGCCTGAGCAATAAACAATACGGCTTTCGGCCACAACGATCGGCCGAGGACGCAATTGAATCTATGGTTAACACAGTTAACCATTTACTTGATGGCAGNCCACGGTTTATAACTTTGTTAAATTTCTTCTGATTTTAATTTGTAAATAAAATTTTATTATTTTTATTAATCATGAATTACAAAAAGGCAAATGAAAAGCAACAGAAAACTAAAAAAAATGACTAGAATCACAATGGAACTGAAAAAAGAGATTGTTGAGAAATATGAAGGTGGCATGCACATTCAAGATTTAACTGTTGCATACTGTATTCCAAGAACGATGATATCAACAATAGTGAAAAAGAAAGACATTGTTAAATCTGCTAACATTGCAAAAGGGGTTAAATCAATTTCTACACAGAGATTGAAGACAACAGAGATCATGTTGAGAAATTGCTTTTGCTTTGGATAACTGAAAAACAGTGTGCTGGCGACAGTGTATCAGAAGCAATTATTTGCGAGAAAACTAAAAAGATACATGCTGATCTCATGAAAAATCAAACAGGAACTAGCCAGTAAAGTGAGGTATTTAAAGCCAGCCATTTTTTTTTACATGAGAGCGGATTAATCATTTTTATATTACTTATGGGAAATGGTTTGGTATACGTCCTATTCAGTATAAGACCAAACATCAGGAACTGATTAAGGTCGTTTACCGAGGTTCCACTGTATTTCTATTTGCCATACGAATCTTGATGTCCAAGTAATAAACCTCCATGGGACTTTCCTGATCTAATTCTAATGTCAGTCCGTAGCCATTGTTGTTAAAAACTTTTAACACTTCTCCTATATCAGGTTTGGTTTTCCATGTAACCAAAATATCATCCACATACCATGTAACAAAAGATATTGTCTTGATACTGATTAAAGTAATGTCTGCCATGTGCAGGACAACCATTTCTCAACTTTGAAATTGATATTTTTCCCCTTCTTTTCAGTTTTAAATTTCTAGTGCCCCAAGAGCTCTGATATTATCCAGTTGTCTAGTTTGTCTAATGATGTATGCCTTTTGTAAATCAGCCTGGATGATGTTGTCTGAGGCATAAATGGCCAAGTTGGTGATGTGTTTCTTGTTTATATTATAGTTATGTTCTACCAATTGTTTTTTTAGATAGTAGGTGGTAAAACCAAAGCACTACAATGGAATCTCTGGTCCATTATCAAAATCCAATATATACCCAGTAAGCAGAATTGTTTGACCATATCTCTGCCATTGTGCAATTAGTCATATATAGTGGAGTACATAGGTATGATATCTTGGTGTTTTTGGCACGCTATTTCTTTGTATATGTTCTTCATCTGCTAAATCTCTCTGAAGACAATGTTGAATCCAATTCTCTATGTGAAGAACTGGAACCTACTAATAATACTTCCACACTATTTTCAGCAAAGCAGTTTAATAAAAACAAGTGATTATTTTTTTTAATTTCAAAATTAATTTAATTTTAAATTAAATTTTAAAATTTATTTATTTAAATTTTAAATAAAATTAATATAAATTATATGCTCTCCACCTCAAATTAGTAGTGGCCTGCCCCTATACATCATACTTTTCCTTTAACAATATGGCTGTGCTGGTAATCTATCTAACACCTTTTGGGAAAAAATTTTTTAATCAAAATAACATGGCTTTCAATTTCCATTGGAAGTTCATATATAGTTAATTAGAGCCTCCTACCCAAAGATTTCCATAGCTGGTCTAGTCTTTCATCTAGTCTCTGTTCTTAAGATTAAGGAAAGACAGCCAGATAAATGAACAACAGTGGAAATTTATAGGTCTACAAATTTTTCAAATTGCAGCCCAATTTAATGAAACAAACATTTAAAGGTTTCAAGTTTTAACAATCTGAAACAATCAATGTCTAAATTTAGATGTTCAATTTCAGATTGTTAAAACCTGAAGCAGCTTACTTAAGTAGCAAAATACATTACTTTCATTAAATTTTTATTAAACTGTTTTGTTGGAAATAGTGTGAAAACATGGGGAATAGTGATTTATTATAGTATTGAATACTTTAATTATGATCACCTAGTTTTTTAAACATTTGTAAATTTTCAGTTTAATTCATAAGTAACTATATAATATCAAAAACTGTATGAAATATTGATTTAAGAAACAAAAAATGTTCATCTACATAATATACCATTGAAAAATCATCAATACTAGAAGTGATTACACATTTCAAATAAATCAAAGGCATTATTCAAGTTTTCTTAAAAGGTAATACAATGAAAACAAAATTATTATATGAGTAATTATATCTTGTAACATCATCACAATGCCTGGCTGCAATTTTATTGATACATCACAATGTTCTCAAGTTTAGTAGTTTTCCCCTGTATATCGTACTCATACTTTCCCTGTTTAGCAATGGGACTAAAATCCATCGAAGTGTTCGGTTTAGCAATGTGGCTAAAAACCGATTCTACCGAACGCTTTGAATTTGGTCCTACCTTACGAGGTAGGACCAAATTCGAAGCGTTCAGAGGCCTCAGTTGTCCACGTATCCTGTGTCCTTTGTTCGTCAGTCAAGATTAATGAAGACACTGTTTCCGACGAAATACCTTATTTTATTTCTCGTGACTACGGAATATTTACAAAGGTCCATAATAAGGATGCACCGATAAGCAAAATGGCCGATTACCGATTAATCGGCCATGCATTATCGGCCGATACCGATTAATCGGCCGATTAGTGTTAATAATTTATTGCATTAATAGTGTGAGATCCTGGAGTTAATTATACAGTTAATTATAATGTGGAAAAAACCCATTTTTCTCCACCTGGTATTTCCATCTCCCTCAGGTCAGGTAAACAAGAGACGATCGAATATCCTCGCAAAATCAACAATCTCTTCCTTTGTTTCTAAAATAAATCTCAACACTTAATTGTTGACGCATGGAAACTTCGACACTGTTTAAAAAGCTGAAGTGTTTCTGTGTTTAACAGAAACAAAATATATTTCTTTAACCGCTGATATTTGGACAGCAACTACAAACAATTCTCCTTTTTTTTTTAAGTGTAACAGCCTACTGGTTGAAGGATGATTTTCAGCAGGAAAGAGCTGTTTTGCAAATTGTTTCCTTTGAAGGTTCCCACACAGCTACATGAATCAGTGAACAGTTAAAAATTGTTATTGAACAGTATAAGTTGACAAGTGATAAGATATTCTTAGTACTAAGAGATTCTGCAGCAAATCTGGTAGCTGAAATTAGGAATTGCAACTTAGAAGCATTATCATGCTTTATACATACGCTGCAGCTGACACTAAACGAATGAATATTTTCTGAACAAGATGTAAAAACTATAATCACAGTTAATAGAAATATTGTCACACATTTTAATCATTCTGCTGTAGCTGTAATCAAATTAGAAGATTTGCAAGAAAAGTTAGGTTTGCAGAAACACAAATTAATTCAAGATGTTCCTACTCGCTGGAATTATAGATACTACATGTTGGAACAGCAAAAGGCCCTTGTTAGATATGCTATCTATATATATATATATAAAAATGGACATGTATGTCCCTATATTTCACTTTTCCGCCAAAACTACACATCGCATGTGAATGGTGTTTGTATGTGGTGGTAGCCCCAAGTCTCCATTCGTACATAGGGGTGGTTGCGTCTTGATAGCTATAAGGGTGCGGGAGATATGAGGCTGAAAGTGGTTGAAAGTGGCTTTGTATTTCGAATGTTTTGTTCGAATTTAATTCGAACAATGTTCAAATTTGTTCGATTTAAATTCGAACATAAAATTCGAATATTGGTTCGATTATAGAACGATTGTAAACGTTCCAGAAACGTTGAAAATAGTTCGTTTGACTAAACATAAAAATTCTCTAATTAGTCTGGAAACGGGGGACCTAATTCTTGCATTCTGTGAAAAC
>NW_019385290.1:144791-266789 GCF_000671375.1 Centruroides sculpturatus | reverse complement strand
TAACAGAGAATAAACTGCCCAAATACCCTTAAACAAAGGAAAAGTACGTCCTTTATGAAGGCACAGAGCCTTTACTACATGAAAATGAAAATTAATGAATACACTGTGTACAGTAATTTACCTGATAAGACAGAACAGAACTCAGAAAAATACTTTATGAGAGCTTTTATACTTTTATAAAGCTGTCTATAATGAAAATTAATTAACTAAGGATTTTTTTGCTCTGCCAGGGTGTGGCCGAGTTATCCGGAGTGCCGGGTTATCGAGAGCCGAGTTTTCGAGGTTCTACTGTATAATAAATTAGTTATAGCATTATAAAGTCATAGAGACTGAATAATTATATCATAAATGAATATCATCATAAATGAAGAATATGAAATTATAGTAACTTTGCTGTAATTATACGCATATAAACTACTCTAACTGAATGAAGAAGTTTCATTTAAATTCTAACCTTCATGTTTTTTAAGAAACATATCTAGTTAAAATTTTAAAAAATTCTTTAAAAACATATTTGATAATTAAACATATATACTTGATTTTAACTACAATGTAAGCATTATTTGAAATTGTTTATATTGATATTTATATGAAGTTAAAACTACGTATTTAATTATAACTGTATAAAATTTTGATCAATTTTAGATAAAAAAATATTTAATGGCTCAGCAAACTAAAATGAAATGAATGTGACTTCTTTATTTACATTACTAGAATTGCTTTCAGGATAATTTTTACATATATATGAGGTTTTATATTAATACCAAATATTATCCTCAAAATGTGTTTATTTTAAATAAATCTTTAATTCTCAAAATATTACTATTTTTGGAAAAATATTCAAATCAAAGATTGAAAGTAGCGATGTAACGAATATTCGGTTACTATTCGGTATTCGGCCTATTTTTCGCTATTCAGCCGAATACCGAATATTTAATCAATATTCGGCCGAATACTGAATACCTAAAAACAGGAGTAAGAAATAACAAAAACACAGTAAATTAATCCTTTTGGTATTTAGGTTTAATGTTATCGGGTTAGTGTTGTTTGTTTATATTTATTTATAACTTATAACATGCACAAAATAAAAAAAATAATATTAGTCACATGTATTCACAATTTATAATTACAAATATCAGCACACGCACACACCTATTCGTTCGAGAATCGTCGCACACATCTGAGGGTCTGATCCTGCCTATTTTTTTTAAGCGCTCATCTTTGCTCTTTCCTTTCTCTTTCCTCTATCTCTCTAGTCCATGTATGCCTATGCATACATCATAATATGCGCTCATGATACTTTCGATTTGTCACTTTTCTGTCATAGTTTTTCCGTTTTATAATTACGTGACTCATAGCATGGTGATAACGGAGAAAAGAGACAGATAGAATGTCGGTATATGTCACAGTTATGATTTCACAGATTCGAGACAGCTTGATAGCCCGAACGGTCCCATGCTTTCGCCCGTGACTTTCATTACAAGCATTTAGCTTTCCAAAGTCTATGACAACAATTGTTTGGCATTGACGGCCACGAATTTCGCGCCAATAAGCTGCTTCGACTTGTTCGATTATGTTATCAACTCAATTTCATATTTATTTTCATTTTCACTTCGCGGTCTTTCTTTGTTCTTTTTCCGTTATTTACACATGTAGGTCATTTCATTGTTATTCGCATTTGATATCATCATTTATCACATACTGCCACAATGCTCTTGTCTGTCCACTACAATTGTCAAGAATTAACGCGATTGGCGAAGCGTAGTGACAAAGGGGCAATAGAGAGCAGGGTCCTTGCCATAATGCGGTTTGCGCGCCAATTATCGTATGTGCGTTAATCAAGCCGAATAATTTGGCCAAATATGTGGCTATTCGGCCACGCTCTTGGCCAACTATTCGGTATTTGGCCTGAGGCCAAATATACTGTTCGTTGCAACACTAATTGAAAGCAATGTTATATACAAAGCACCAGTTTTATTTGAATAGCCACAGGTATCATTTTAAATTGTATATTTTCTATGCAGTTACTATTTGAAGATTGTTATTTCATTTGCATGTCGTTTAATGCCCATTAATAATAAAAAAGTTAAATATTTCTTTATGAAAGTTTGATTTTTAAATCATAATTATAATTAAAGTTATAGTTCAATGCAACTGACTTCTTTATAATGAATGTTATTTTATATTTTGTAATGGTAATAAGATGATAATTAAAAAATACACCTACTGTATATTGTATATTCTAGATCAGGGGTGTCCAACCTGCGGCCCAAGGCAAGTTCCAAAGCAGCCGAATAAATGTGTAAACAAAACCGACAAATGTTTTAATTTTTTTATTATTTATTTATTTTAATGACATATACTCAAAAAAGAAGTTTCACAAAGTCATAAACCTTTATTCATATTTTATTTTTGAGTGGAAAGGAAATATTTTCAAATACTTGGAGATATGTGAATTACTAAATAAAGCTGGAGTTGTGACTCAAAGGATTATAGACCCAAATTTGGGAAAAGGACAAAAGCAGTGAGAAAAGTTAAATAGATCTTCTGTTATGCAAATATTGACCCTTAATTTTCCAACCTTTCTCACTTTTTTATCTTTTGTCTTTTCTCTCCTTTTCCTGCATTTGGGTCTATAACCCTTTGAGTCACAACTCCAGCTTTATTTAGTATTTCTTCTAACGTTGCAAGATTTGGCTACATTTGTGCCAAATGTGGCTACTTTTTTTTGTTTGACATAAAAAAATATCATTTGGCACTTTGGTTACTTCTTGGTCTATATATTATTTATATATTAGTTGAATAAAAATGCACNAATAGCCACAGGTATCATTTTAAATTGTATATTTTCTATGCAGTTACTATTTGAAGATTGTTATTTCATTTGCATGTCGTTTAATGCCCATTAATAATAAAAAAGTTAAATATTTCTTTATGAAAGTTTGATTTTTAAATCATAATTATAATTAAAGTTATAGTTCAATGCAACTGACTTCTTTATAATGAATGTTATTTTATATTTTGTAATGGTAATAAGATGATAATTAAAAAATACACCTACTGTATATTGTATATTCTAGATCAGGGGTGTCCAACCTTTTTGTTTCTCTGAGCCGCATTGGAAGAAGTCAAGGAGTTTTGGGCCACAAATGTTAATCCTTAAATATACTTGTATATTTGGCCACAAGTATATATTATATATACTTGTGGCACAAAACTCCTTGACTTCTTCTAATGTGGTCCAGAGAAACAAAAAGGTTGGACACCCCTGATCTAGATCTTTCATTTTCAATTAAAGTTTGTTAGATAAATAAATATGATACCTATCTACCATCATTAACATTATAACAACCTCTCTCAGAAGCACTGGGAAGGATAATCAACACACAAGAACCTTATTATATCCTAGTAATGATAAAAATTTTAATAAAAATAATGTTTTCAACCATATTCATGGTCTTCAGGCTTTTCACCAGTATAATTCAAATATGGAATGCGTCGAACAATACATTTAAAATTATCTTAAAATTCCAAACATTTAGAAGACCACGAATACAGTGAAAAACATTAGTTTTATTAAAATTTTTATTGTTACAGGGATATAATAAGGTTCTCATGCGTTGATCATTAATAGTATTTATCAGTTTTGCATTTTTTACCTAAGTTTTCAAAAATCCTCAAACAGTAGATGTGGCTACTACTCAAAGGCTATTATTATCTGAACTTTAAGTTACTACTAACTTTAAGTAGAGCATCAATTATCCAAATACCAATCGACCGAAGCATCGGTTAACCGAAAGCGTTCCAATCAGAAAATTAAAATTTCACCAGTGCTGTAGCACCGCAGCACTCTTCCCCTCCCCGCTAATCTAAACCGTAGTCTACTTTAATGTACTACATTACATAAGGTACGTACAGTAGAACCTCCATTATCCGGACCTCCATTATCCGGATTTTCGATTATCCGGATTTTTCCGTATCCGGACTACCTTCATCCCCAATTAGTCCGGATAATCGAGGTTCTACTGTATATGTAAAATTATTAAAATATTATGTTTAAATAAAATACAAAAGTAAATTTAATAACAAAATTTTGAACCTAAAATAGTTTATTTGTTACCAAACAATACACATGCGAAATTAACAACACAACTCTCAATCAGCATTGTAGAAAAGGTTTTATTTATGAAAATATTTTCAACAGTATATAATAATCTTCTTCAGGCAATATTATCATTCACAGAGAACAGAATGCCACTATTTGAAAAATGGAATATAAACAATATAGAACATTTTTGAAAATTGTTCCTCACACACAATGAATGTAATTGAAATAAATATAAAAAGTATATAAATTTACAAAATTTTTAACAAACAGCATACACAATGAAATAAAACAAAACATTCTGTTCTCTGTAAATGATCATAGTGCCTGAAGAGGACAATTATATATTGCCAAAAGTACTTGTGTAAGTAAACATTTTCCATAACACCAATAGACAGTTGTATTGTTAATTCTGAACATCACTTGGCATCTAGTGGTTTTACATTTTATAATATACATACACTTGTTTCTTCTAAATGAAAACATGTTGAATTTTGCAGGTGTACACAAAACATGTCATTTTTATTATTTTTTTCAAAGGATATTTATTATTAAAATATATGCCTACATGTAGATGTACAGAGTGCATATACCATGAAACTTCAATTTTGTGCTACCATTTGGTTTCCTCAGCTTCAAGTATAAAACTAAACTTTAAGTATTGTACAAAAAAAAAATAATTATATAATANATTAAAATTTCACCAGTGCTGTAGCACCGCAGCACTCTTCCCCTCCCCGCTAATCTAAACCGTAGTCTACTTTAATGTACTACATTACATAAGGTACGTATTTGTAAAACGTGCGATACAAAATATATACGGCGCCGTGCGGCGCCACCCCGGCAATCTAGGGTTTCCGGACACGGCCCAAATTTAAATTTCGAGACTCTCGCTACGGCAACCGGTTCACAAAAGATCGGTTCGGAGTCCCAACCGAAGGGGTACCCGACAATCGTCCCTTCTGCCCGCGGGATAACGCATCACCGCGTATATCGTATTCCAAACTCGCAACTTGTTAGAATATTCTCGTCGTGCATCGATAAGGGCGATAAATCGGAACGAACGTCACCGAGGAAGAAACGGCACAAAATATAGCTTACCAAATAGTTTTAAGAAATTTAGGGCACACGAAGAGAAACGGACAAAATCCGACCGACAAATTCTAATAAAGGCAACAATAACCCAACGCCGGAAGAAACCCGACGACAAACAGTATTAACGTACCCGACAGACGGTTCGAAATATTTAACAAAATGCACAAAAAGGGTCTCGAACAAAAAAGGAAAATTTTAATTCGATAAAATCATCCAGAAGAGCGACAGAGTTACCGAATTCCTCCGCACCGGGGAGACTTTTAAGTGCGGGAAGACGCCGTCTCGGACACGAAAGAAAGGCCGTGCCACCGACGGGCGGTCGCCGGGTCGTAGGTAAAACGAAGGACGACGGAGGGCGAGAGGCGACCCAAAGAAGAATTCTCCGAAGCGGCCGGCAGTTCTGCACGAACACGGAAACGATCGGGAACAAAACAAACGCACCGTCCGCAACACATTCGTCTTTAAACGTCGGAAGGACACGGGCCGACACAATTACGTTTAAAAACAAGGAAATTTCGTCGGTTAACTTATTTTTAACGTCCTTCTCGATTTATCTATAAAACGATCTCAGGGAACGCGATGCATCCCCGAACGTATTCACCATATTCGTATCCAATTCGTAATAACACGGTACTCAAAACTGGACGACGAACCAAAATAACCCCGTTTTCAAATAGTTAAAGACGGCTAATTTCCAACGTTTAACTTTCTGGCGAAGAAACAGCGGGAAATAAAAATCATTGGATGGTGACGACGGTAGTCAAACGATTAGTCAATAATTCTATTTTGAGCCGAACAGAAGTCACGGAGATGACGTTTACCGCTTCCACCCACAGGGAGAAAGGGAAGTCTCCGAGACCTTATCGACTCGGCCGATTACGCATAAAGAATATACTCACGATGCATTTTTTGCCCAGAAGACCGAAGACCAGTTCGTTTTCGTCCTTAGTCAAAAGACAGGAAGTCTTGGGTTCGGGCGGAGGACGGTTCCTCCGTGTCGCGTTCATCGTTCCTTCCGTTCCTATTTACACGTATTAAACCCACGAAAAAGCTACCGTCGACGGGAGACGTCACCAGCAACGACGACCGTCAACTTACGACACATTTCGGGAATCCACCATTTAACGATATCAACAACATGGCGATCGATTCGCCTCCGGAACGGACGGGTGGCGCTATCTGGTTTTCTCCTCCGTTTCCTTTCGAATTCGTCACTTCCGCCAAACTCGGGTACGTTCGTAAAGCGGAGCGACTTAAACCAGAGTCGACTCCGATTAAACGAGTAGGACTTTGGCCGGACATTTCGACAACAAAATGGCCGATTCTATAATCAAAGATACGAACGTTGCCAAAGCGGTCTTATCCGAAATATTTTCCTGCCAGTTATTTGTGTCGTTTAACATTTAATCCACAATTTACAAATCGAGTGTCGTTTTCTTCGGCCCCTAAACTATCTCATTCCTATCTCATTTCGTTAGAGTTTAGTTGGAAATCTCGCCTCGAGCCGAATTATTACTTCACCATCGACTCGTTAGCAATCCGTTAACTCGATCGACTGTACGAATGTACCCGTGGGGTACGTTCGTAACGTTCAACGAGTTAAAAAGAAGCATATTTTTATTCCATGTTACAAAATAGGGTTAATGTTACCTATGGTGCCAAAATGCCGTCGCTACGGTTTTTTTAACTCTTTCCGTCCTGTGGGCACTAAGAGGGCCTCTTTTTAGCAGGCCCACAATGGAATGACCGGGTGGTGAGGGACGAGGCCCGACATATCAGAACGGACCACCCCCGAAAAATTCCTGGGGATTCGAACCCGGGTCCCCCAGAGCGGTAGGCTGCCACCTTACCTGCGCGGCCATCCGACCACTACGGCGCTTCGATTAGGTTCGTTTCGTTCTTGTTAGATTAACTATATTTTTAGTAGACTTTTTTTTATTTCGTTCAAAAACTACCGTGAATCAACAACTAGTGACGTTTGGCACTCGGCGGCTCCCCTCCGGGAGGAGTCCGTTTGGACCACGAACAGTCGGAAGCGCCGCCATTTTGACACCATAGGTAACATTAACTCAAAATAGTTTTATATTTAAAATGCAATTTTAGAAACTGTCGTTAGACCAAGTTAAGGAGAATCGGTCTGACGTAATAGTCGAGATCAGACAAATAAACTATGCTGTAAATTCTCAACAAACTCTTTCCGCCCTGCGGTCACCGAAAAGGCTCTTTCGTTTGTGTAATCGTCGATTCGGCCGGAAAATTCTCGGAGCTTTTCCATCCGTCCGGGATCCCCAAAACCAAAGACCGATTCTTTGGCCGCCTCGGCCATCCGACCTTCGACCAATATAATCTATTAGCCGGTGTCCGGTTGACGATTTTTCTAATACGGAATAATATGAATACGAAACGGGAATAAATCCTCCAACCGTTTCGACTTTTAGTCTTCTGCGTCGTAATTATATAATAGTGTCGGTGTCTTTATTTTTGACGGGCGGACGGCCGAGCGGAAAAGGTGCCAGCCTACCGCTGTAGATGGTAAAACTTGGAAAAATTTTCGGAGGATGGTCCGTTCGATTATCTCGTCTCTCGCCACCCGGCCGACCCACCGCGGGTCTGGCCCAACTTCATATACCCATAATGAGCTTTCCGAAAAACGTCATCTCGGCGCCCACGGAACGAAAAGAGTTTTACGGCTTATTTTCAGATACCGAAACGGGGCAATACGACTTCGGATGAAAGCGGTATCTAAAATTTCCTTAATAGTTCTCTATTTAATTTTATTATATAATATACGGCGCGTGCTCTATTAATACGTTAATCACTAGAGAAATATAGAATTTTAATGATCGTCGATACAGTTTGGGTCACCGAAAGAGTGCGACATCATTAATTAGTTGCGCCTCGGGTCTTCGAGTTATAGCGGGAAAATTGTACGACCCACACTTTATCAAAATAACCGCAGGTAACTCGAGGTGTTCAAACAGTAGCCTACGTATTCCGCGGGATTTTATTGTTTAGTTAAACTGACATAAATTTGAAAGTGTATTTCAAATTTGTCAGTTTAACAGTATTTCATCTGTACGGTACGATTAGACAACTAATTAGGCCCTAATCTATTTCGTAGAAAACTTTCCAATTTCGCCTTTTAGGAGCAAGAAACTAAAATCGACCGGCCACTAAACCGTAAATTTAAATTGATGATATTTTATAAATATTTTTACGCTGTTTTTTATTTTTAATCATTCGCATTGCGCGTATTTTTTTATATTACGTTATTTTTGCGTGTATTTTATATATTATACGCACGCGTATTTTCTAGATAGTTTCTCCGAGTGCCCCTGGATGGCGCTAACTGGGTGAAAATTAAAATTATGCCGGATGTCTAGTGTCCGGTTACGTATTGGCAGGGGCGGATGTACATTGGGACTAATAGGGATTAAGCCCCGGGTCCCGAGTGTCGAGGGAACAAAAAAATTCAATTATTATCATAAATTTTTAATATTCTCTTTCTTATGGTTTTTTTATATAAGATATAAAGTTTGTCATTCAATACCATTTCATAAATAAATATATTTCAACTCTAATTTTGATATTATTAAAAATTAATTTTAAACCCCAATTTAAAGATTCTTAATCTAACAAAAAATGGGGCCCCATCGGACTTCGATAAGCTCTAAGGCCCCGAAAAATCTAGGTTCTCCCTGGCGTGTAGGATTGCCAGATTGGCTTTTTTGACGCTAAGTTCCGGAGAATTGGGCATTCTTAGCGAGCTAGATGGCGTCAGAAGATTCTGTTGGCACTTTGGCTTTTTTTCAGTTTTCTTTTAAATGATTTACAATTTTTTTTCTTTCTACGTGTGTGGAACTCAGAAAAAAAAATCGTCTTTTTGGAAGCCAGTGTAGAAAACTTTTGCGTTTCGCAGGCATAATTTTTATTCTTCTCCCTCCATCTTCTTTTCTGCATTTCTAATAACACGGTATCCTGTACCGAACTTGCTTCGGAAACTTCTATAATTTATTTTTATGGCTATCTGAAATTCGTATTCGTTATCTAAATTTGACCATCAGTTTTTTCTCTCTCAATAAAATTAAGGGTGCGTTTACTTCTGAGTTAGCAGTGCTAATTCTGATAACCGGATGTGACGTCATTAGCACGTGTATTCGTGCTTGCTTGTCCAATTCGAAAGTGAACACATACGCTAACAAGAAATATGGCGGTTTCCAGCCATATTTCTTGTTAGCGTATGTGTTCACTTTCTTAGTGCCCTTAGTGCCCTTGTTAGCGTATGTGTTCAGCTCTTAGTGCCCGCTGGGCGAAAAGAGTTAAAATTAAAGTTATGTGCAGACTAGCAACTGGAATGCGCTGGAGCGTCACGTGTCGGGAACTCGTTCGGCGAATGGTCTGGCCAACGAGTTGGTATCGCGTGATATTCGTGTCTCAACTGACGTAACTCGACCCTAGCATCGATTGGCAATGTTCGATATATTATCGATATATAACTATTTCAATTTTAAACAGTACTGATTATCCGGTTAGGTAATATTTATAAAGATCATATTCAACCCTTCAAATTTTTCGTATCACGCAAACGTAACAGATACTCGAGTATTAACATAAGCCAGCGAACCAACTAAGCGGAGAGGAAAGACGCGCATTAGAAAATAAACGCGACGTCATTTTTAACATTCCTTTTTAAATATAAATTAATTATAACACTTACAGAGTTTATAGTAGCGTAGACGCGGGTACTTGGCACAAAAAAGCCGTTGCAATTTATTGTTTACGGACGACGTCCCGGATTAACGCCTCGGAACTTCAGAAAATATACGCATCATTAACACGTTCTTCGACTCATTGTGACAACGTGAAAAACTAAGTTATGTATTCGACGAAAAATGTTCGGTTTTGTTTCGTTTCATTTTGCAACGCGGAACATCTTTTCTACTTTCCCCCACACCTTATCGTAGCCAAAATTTCAATATTTTCACTATTTTGGAGAGAAATTTTTCGCTAAATCCGTAAAATATCGCTATATTTATGTTAACTTATTACAGTTCGAAGTTGCGTTTATTATACGAACTATAAGAGCTTTGGTTATACCGTAATTTTCGTTAACAATTATATAACTTAAGAGTAAATGATCTTCTGTAGCAGCCTATATTAAAACTGTAAACGTAAATTAAAGTATAATAGCCCTACGTAGAGTTCTTTCTTCGATAAGATTATCAACGTTCGAAGATAATTCCAAGATTAACGATTATAATATTAATAAATAATACTAATAATAATGAGACTTACGGACGAATAGCGTAAAAACGAAATGCGAAGTGTCCTCTCCCCGTTACAACGTTTACGTAAAATGACGCTTTTCTGTAGACTCGTAAAACGTATTAAAAAAATAATATTGCATTTTTTTTGTTGTCCAATATTTATATTTATTTACGTTTCGTAACGATTATTATCTAAAATTCGAGTCGGTCACCAAACATAAATAACAATGAAAACGGAAGATAAAAACTATAAATTATATCTCGTATCGGCAATATTTATGGGTAATCTTAATTGTTTTTTGATTCATTTCCACCAGAATTATCTATTGTATAATTAATATTTTCTGATTAATTTCCACTTTTACCACAGAATTTCGTAACTTTATTATTAACGTCTCCGTAAAATTATTTCCGAAAACGTGTACCGGCGGGATCGACGAAAACGAAAAATTAATAGCGTAATTCTTGTACTACCAGATAGAGTAATGTCTTTCTCGGATGTCAATTTTTATTAAAAATATAAATAAAGTAAATAATTCCCACTCATTAACGCGGATCTATTGCGGATTAGTTGTAACGAAAGTAATAGTATTAAAAACATTTTTAAAATATAATTTGCCAGCGAAAAACTAGTGTTTAAGAAACGTTCCGAAATTTTCAATATAGAAACTAAAAGTAATTTTTGGTAGCCTACTTTAAAATTAGATTTAAAGTACACGTTTTGAAATAGACGATAATTACGATAAATTTGTGATAAATTCGAAGATAAAGAATAATATAAATTGTTACTAATTGATAAAACGTTACTCATTTCGACTTAAAAGCCGATTGATACGGCTTTCTATTAATAATCCAATAATAAAAGAGCTTAGAAAAACAATATAAATAACTCGACGCGTAATTAAATAAATTTCTGTTTTTAACGCAATTTTTATGTTACCAGAATTTTTGTTTCTAAAATAAAGAAAGCTCTTTAAATAAGCGGAAACGTCCGCGCCGACATTCCTATTCTGCCAAACCGGAACATTGTCGTTATTTGTCGCGCAGTACAGAATTTCGGTGTACGGAAGGTCTCGGTTCGAGTACGCTATCTTTCGGGTAGTAATGCGTTCTTTCGTTTGATCGACGCGAAACGTTTGCTTACAGTTACGCGCAATTATAACTGACTTAATTGAGTATACGGAAACTACCCGATTCGTTAACTGTACCGATGACGACGATAAAGCGACGTATATTATTTGATAAATGACTCGGTAATTGGACTTCGATAATAATAAAATAAATCGAATTATTACCAACTTAAATTGGTAAATGGGTTCGATTATGTCTCTGCTATTGTAAAAGGTTTGTCGGAAAGTTTTCAATTGTTTCGTTAATAAATAAAGCGAGTAATTACAGAAAATTTCGTTATTACAATCGCGAGACGTAACAAAACTGTGTAAAAATAAACATCCCATTTTATTCAAAAACGAACATTCTTGCTGCGGTAGAAAGATTAAATTCGTTTCGCTTTTCCTTCCGCCTTCGCTTAATTAAAATTCAAGTAAATTACGTCTTTCGTTTTTTATTTTATTTTATTCCGTCCATTTATTAATTGACTAAATTACAAATCTGTCGGGAAAGCAAATACAGTTCCTTGGATAAATATTTTACGTGTCTAAATAAAAAAGAGTGCGGCGACACGCAATGGCATAGATATGTACAGTACGTGTATATTATTAAAATCAATTTAAAAAATATTGCAATAAAACGAAACCCAGATATTGAGGAACGATCTACAGAAACTTTTATCTTAAAATGTCGATAAGCCGAATTTATTTTGCTACGTAAATAACCGAAAGGGAACCGGATTTTACCTTCGAGTCGCGTTCAAATATTAAACCGAAGAATATTTACTTTTAATTTACCTTCGTGTAGAAAAGTGGCAACGTTCAAAATTTTCATTATAAGGAATATTTAGTTGTTTTGATTATCAAATCAGAGAATAGTGTAAGATTTGTAAGCAAATTCTTTTCATTTTCTGAATTATAAATAAATGTACCATTCCACAAAGATTCCCCGACCAATTTTTTCATTTAAACCGTGCCAGACCTTTAAAACTGACCGGATATTAACCCACACGGGTCTTTGTTTTTTCATACCGTAAAGTAGTAGCATTCCTTCCGACAAATTGTCGATCGTTACATTAATCGTTACCGTTTATTCTCGATCTTATATACACCCTAATAACTGACTCAATCTGCTGGTTCCGAGTCTGAAGGCCTATAAAATTTCTTAGGTAATAAATTGAGATCGAGACAATTTTATAACAATATTTTGCTAACGGGAAATTGCTAATTTCGAGATTCAACGAATAAACATTATTTCATCAACTTGTCTACTCCATACAGTAGACGCTTGCGGGTGGCAATATTGGCTTTTTTCCAGACGTAGCGCCAAGAAGCGAGATATGTGAAACTTGTTTATTTGTTTAGTTATGGCGATGCCTTACGGAGGTCTTTTTAAGGGAAACTGACCCTATTCGGGCGTTACAGACGTAGAGAAAACCCGGAAAACTCCACTTGGCCAGCCCTTCCGAGCGAGACTCGAATCCACGACCGAACACCCAGTGTTCGGGAACGAAGACCGCTCGACCACTGGTGGGCCAATTATGTGAAACAACACCCTTGGATTCATATCCTGCTAATGTGAACAGCCGGATGGCCGAGCGGTAAAGGTGGCAACCTACCGCTCTCGGGACCCCGGGTTCGAACGCGGAAGGGTCGATAAATCTCCAGAAACTTTACGAGAGTGGTCCTCATAAAGCGAATTCTATCTTTGCTTCGCCAAATGGCACTACAGGGTTTAAGAGACTATACCTTAATCATAGGTCACGGTCTGATACCCCCTTGAGTGTCTTGGACTCTTAAAAAGTCGGACCTGAGATAACTGCTTTCGGACCCCTTCCTCGCACTCGGGTCCAACCCTCTTACTTGGCATACGTTTTATAGTGCAACCTGTACTGCAAATATAATTTTCACTTAGCTCGTCTTATTAACGGACAGCGGGATCCTCTCCCCTCATAGGGGGCCCTACCCAGTGCGTCCATTAAACTTATAGGTCAGAGAGATCTATTACTTTCCCATCAAATCCTTTAGTCTAAGTTTCCTTCACTAGCTGCTAGCGTTCGAAGTACTTGTTCAGAAGGCTTAGACCAAGCGACTTGGTCTGGCCCTTGGAGGAAGTACTCAGTAAGAGGACAGTAAAGTACTGTACATAGTGCCTCGCGTCGCCTCGAGGGCACCCACGGGGGCAGCTACCATCTCCTTGTCCAAACATGGACTTGAAGTGGGGAAACCTCCCGTGTTCGGTCAGTATTTGCTTTATTTTCCAATTACAACTTACCGGAGTTCGGCCAACTTCAGGCACGAAGACGCGGGTTGACCTACCTACCGTACTTTGAATCCAGAGCTCTTGCCAATATGTCATAGATCGTTGCAGTAGAGTACATTTAATGTAAGTAACCGAGGGTGCTACCCAGTGGCGTACCGTGGATGTCAGCCGCCCGGGGTGAAGGAAAATTTCGGCCCCCTATTTAGGTATTTAAATTTAAAAGACCAACATTCAGTTTTGTCACAGAACAAGCAATGAAAAATTCGTGGTAGTGCAGTTTAATTTAAGTTAACTTGTTTAATTTAATATAGTTCTATTCAGGGCTGTGGAGTCGCGTAAAAATCTACCGACTCCAACTCCGACTCCGACTCCACAGCCCTGCCAGGGCTGTAGAGTCGCGTAAAATTCTACCGACTCCAACTCCGACTTTTCCTTACCATCCGACTCCGGCTAAAACACCAAAACTCCACGACTACGACTCCAACTCCGACTCCGACTCCACAGCCCTGGTTCTATTGGATATTAATGGTGTATATAAACGCGAATAAATCGTACAAGCAAAAAAAATTATAGATTAGGATGTCTCAAATTTTTACAAGATATTATTATTATTTATTGTGAAATTTTTCCGCGCCCTAGAAAGTGCCGCCCGGGGCGGGCCGCCCCTGCCGCCCCCACTACGGTACGCCACTGGTGCTACCGTCCTCGTTACAAACGGACCCCTGGCCCCCGTCATAGCCATTTGATCGGCACGCTCGTTACCCGGGATCCCGATGTAGCCTCGGACTCACCTCAGGGCAACGTGTCGCTCGTGCCTCGTCCTTAGTACCCTACCTCCGCTCTCCTGTACTAGTTGGTCCGTATGGTACCATCTCTCAGGGAGAGTTTTTAAAATGGGCTAGCAATTGCCAGTAGTTTTCCAAATAATGAAGGAGTTAATCTCGAGAAACGATCGGTCAGGATCTATTTCTAGCACACTAACAAGTAAGTAACGATACTTTGGAATATCCGTAGTGATTTCTTTAAAAATGGGATTTCCCGCCGAGGCCGTTTGGCCATATTTCTTTATTCTCAAATTCACGGACTGAAATAGGTAAAACGCTTCCCGTTACTACAGCGATCATCATAGGGTGCGTTTACTTTTTGCTAGCTTCCAAGCTCGCCGAGCTGACACCTAGCTCAGCCCGACGTCATACTAGCACGCTGGTAAAAGTATACACAGTAATGGACGCCGCCATCTTTGAACAAACTTCAAGCTCGTTGTAAATTCACCGAGCACGCCGAGCGCGCTAGGAATGCTAGCAATGACGTCATGGATAAGATAACTAAACGCCGTGCTCATTGGTAGCTAACAAAAAGTATACAGGCTGAGCGCGCTCGGGGCGAGATCGGAGCTAAAAGTAAACGCACCCATATTGTCTGCGTAGAAAAATCATCATCCGACAATCGCGCTACGTAGATACCTAAGAGGCAATGCGAATTACAATGACAAATAGCTAGGCGAAGCCAGCGCTGTCCCGCTTCGTCCAATTCAGATCTGGTCCGCAAAACGAGAAAAACGAAACGAGCGACCAATCGTACGCGAGGGAAGTAAAATGTCAACAAAAAAAGATGCCGGCCGACAAAAGCTGATCAATTAATTAACGTAAAGAATAATAAAGAATTAATATAGAAAATACTGCAATAAAAAATAAAAAAGCATCTTTTAATTAAATGTATAAAAACAAAACATAGCGACTGACTTTCGGGTTCGTTTAGACTATTATATCCCTTTCGCACGGAGCATTTCAATCTAGATTGTTATGAGATCGGAGACTGCAGTGGTGCGACCTCTCTCCACCGTTTCAATCTAGACTGAAACGAGGTTGAATTCCGATCGACACAAGAGAGCTTTTGAAACTAGATCCGGTCATAAGAGAGTTCCCACAATTCCACGCGCGCGAGAAGAAACAAGATGGCTGCGGAACACGCGCCAGACTATCGACAGAAAAACAAAAATATATTTGGAGGAGAGACGGTGAGATCTGGCTATTATTAGACATATGGCAAGAAAAAGTATTTATTTCTAACCAAAACTTCCATTTTCTTTGTTGGTGTTCGTGACTAACCGCGTAGTTACGTCAGTTTTATCATCGCGTGCAATAGCCGGGTTCTTCTCGAGCGGATTGCCTGCGCGAACAGCTCGACGTTCGTCTGGCGACAGTTGCAATCGAGATCAAAGTGAGTCGTGGATTGTGTGCGAACGCAATATTAGAGCACTGTCACCAATGACAGAGACACCTAGTTTATAGGAAAGCTAGAATCGGAAACTAGGACAAGGAAAAGGAAAAATTGCTCCGTGCCTTTCGCGCAGTTCTCATTAAGGAAAACTGGGAGAAAGGCATAAAACGAGATTGAAAATTTCAATACTGTATTCTAAAATCCATGGGCAAATATGAGACAACACGCCCGCTTGCACGAATATAAAAAATATCGAACAACGGCGTTCGCACTTAAAAATTGTGACGTTTTATACGCCGCTATCTTGTAAGCGGCGCCCGACGTTCGACGTTCACGTTTGAGAGATGAAAACTTCGGCCGCAGAATGATGAACAACAGAACGGCAAACAAACACAAAAGTTTCATTGCCCTAGAAGTCTTCTGTATTGACCTAACAGCTGACTTCTGCAAGTAATGGGAGGTGGATTCCCTTAGGCGGGGTCTCCTTTTACAAAACCGAGGGTCAATTTATTCTTTCCCGCGTCAACACGGTCGACGCGGGAAAGAATAAATTACACAAAAGCATTGCGCAAGGAGGACACGTGTAGATTAGTTGTGGGCCCCCATAGGGGTAAGTGGTCGTTGGTTTGAGCTGGACTAGAGGAAAAGACTGGGACCGTGATCTCTGTCCATTTATGAAGTCTTTAAAAGCTGAGAAAGTTTTGGTGTTGAGTAAAAAGTCCTGACACCCGCAGGGCCAATGGTGTCCCTGTGTGTACATCCTCTGCGCTAGGAATTTACGGTGGTTGTTATATTTTGGACAGTTAAACAATACATGGTACGGTGTTTCTTCTACTCCACAATCGCAAATGCCATTTCCCTCGTTCAAGAACCTTTTTAGATATTGTTTAAAATGACCGTGACCAGTAATAAATTGGGCGGTATGAAAGTTCGGTATATAGTGTTCCACGTTTCTTTCTTTTATGACGAGAAAAAAGTCAAAGATGTTCCTGCCAGTTGTATCCATATTCCACCCCTCCCGCGACCTGATGGCAGCGTAGTTGTGTAACTGGCTTTTAACCCAACTATGCGGTACAAGCTCGAAGGAAGAATTAGTTAGGTTATTGCTGGCTTTTTCGCCAGGAAGTCGGCTTTATCGTTGCCGGCTTCTACCGAACGTCCTTTTATCCATTGTAGTTTGATTTTGATTTCTTTGTTCTTTCCACAAAATTACGGTCCGTGCGAAGTGACATTGGCGGTAGTCTAATTAAAATTGTAATTTCGTGTCGTATCGGCTTATAACGAGGCGGGATAATTAAATTTGCGTTATGTATTATATTCATCCACCATAAAAGAGGTCGCGTAATAAGCATCTATATACAGTACTGTATATAATCGAGATGGGTTGATAATATAATAATAATATTAAGCGCAGAGCTTAAACGGTTAGGAGTTGAAAATTGAAATTTGGTACACAGTTTGGGTACGTGGTGAGAATGTACACAAAGAAGGAATTTTCCAAAATTCCTCTCCCCCGCGGGGAAGAGTTAAGAATTACCCCTAATTCGGATTTTTCTGTACTATTTTAGATGCGGTTTTTTGAGGGAAATCGAACATATTTGTAGACCCATCTGAAAAGTCTAGTCGCGGAAGAGGGTGAACCTAATTCTTGCATCCGGTATAAATGGGTAAAGTCGGCCATAATCTATAACCTCGATCTTCGCCATTGTTACTCTTTTCCCGAGCAATGTCGGGCTCATCCGCGAGTTTTTAATAATCCTTTCATTTATAATCCCGTCAACATCGGACGAATTCCGTTCGAACTTTCTCACGATCAATAAAATGCCGCAGCATTGGTAATTTGCAATTTAAATATTTGTTTTTGTAAATGGCTAATTCCGTCACCGTTTTAAACGCGTTAAATCTCGTAACCGCATAAAATTATTTTCATTTATTTTTAAAAATTCCCAATGACTGAATATTTTTAATTATTTTTTTATTTTTAGAATTTACCAGAGATTTTTCTGTTGATTTAACATTTCTGTCTTTAAAGAAATGATGGTTAGACACCGATCACCGAAAGACCGTTCGCATATTTTACGCGAAAAACGTTATTAGTGTAGGTAAAATGGCGATAAATACGCGAGTTTTTCGATACTTTTGAATGTATGTGCTATTCTTTAATTAAAGCGCATTAACCGCCGAGAAAGTAAATTTAAGTTTTTCCATCGTTTAAATATCGTTTTCCATTTATTTTTGCACGGGAAAAAATTCGAATCTTATAGTTTATCAATAGCGGGAGTGCCGGTGTTTGACAACAAAACTTCTTCCATTCGTGCGTTTTAAATGCAAAATAGGAAACAAATAAGTCGTTTTTGAAGATAAATTTACAATTTGCATTCCGTATCGACGCATTGTGACGGCCGAACAATAAACGAAGGTTTCTAGAAAATAATTAATAAATCTCTGACAAATTATCAATTTCGCTCCGTTGGAGAATCGCTTTTATATCGGGATAGATTCTCTTCGATGCCGATCGATGGGCGCACCCTTCTTTGGTGTTTTCTTTATTGTCATTTTTATAGTTGAAGGAAAATGTAAATTACCTATTTAGCAACGAGTAGCTTCTGGTCTGCCACTGCCGGATAGAAAAATAATATTAAATTTGTTAATTTGATTTTAAATTAACGCCGTTCAAAGTTGTTATTCCAAAAGACTAGGGTTTGTCGGTTTTTAAAACCCGGTTTTGAAAAACGGTTGTTTGAAGAAATTTACATAATTTGAAAACCGGGGTTTCCCGACTAAAAAAAACGATTTTTGAGTCTAGACTTAATTAATTAAACATATAACTGAATTAACTATTTGATTAAAAACATCGACATTTTGACACGAAATTGTCTCTGACGTAAAACGGGACTGTTGTTAAATACTAAGTTTCATAAAATCAACTAGAAAAACAAAACAACTCTTCCTTACGCCTAAAAGCGCCCGATTCTTCCTACAATGGGGAGAAATCTTTCAACGACGGAAAAACGATAGAAAAGATTTGTACACTTAAAAGAATGCGTTGTTTTAGCTTCGAATGATATCGATACTTCTCACACGTGGAACGAAACAGAATACTGTATTGTAAAATTGTAGAACTCCTTAAAGTTTCACGACCAATACGTTAATAGGCATATTTGAATTTCTGTTCTGCGGATTAAAAAATTTGAAAACTGAAATTAGTTCCGAGTTGTTACGTGCCGTGGAGGTACGAATTCGAGAGAGAAGATAAACGGGATTAGTAATATTTCTCCTTTATTTAGAAAATCCACAGAACGTTTGGACAGTCATCTAGCGTATTTCTTCCACTAGCTGCGAAATCTGATATCATTAAGTTACCTGGACAAATTATTCAATAAAATATGGCAGCGATAACGAAAAAGTGGCCGAGAAGAAAATCAGACTATACTTTTAAAAAATGCTACGGAAAAATCGATACATAAATATCTCCGAGAACCCGAAGTGACTTCGTTCGACCCGAAGACACTAAAAATGTATTTAGTGTCTTATTAGCGTCTTAAGTTTTCTATTTCTGGCAATTTTGTGGGCAAAATAAGGACAGGTCGAGCGATTGATCTATGGACGTTCTTCGCTTCGTAATATTTTCTTGGGAAAAATAAGAAATAAAATAATATTTTGTAGGCATTCCTCGTTATTCTTTTTTCTTTATGGCTTTCTACCGAGTAAATTTTATAGTTTAATGCAATTATCTAGCATTTTCTTTTTTGTTTTTCCATTTTTTGGGAAGCGAAAATTCGAAAACCGGTTAAAACCGGTTTGGTAGAAAAGTCAAGGGTACGTTCGTAAAGTCGAACGAGTCAAACGAGAATGACGTCATCGTTATTCTTATTTCGTCTTTTAACCCACAGTTTAACCACTCGAGTAGATTTAGGAACATCGATATCGTCGGGCGCCATTTTCTTAACGAAGCTAACTAACTCTTTTCTTGGTGAACTTCGTTAGAGTTTCGTTGTAAATGTCGTCACCGCAGAGCACGCGCACTGAGCGAGACTACTGCTTTACGAACGATTCGTTACTAACGCGTTTAACTCGTTCGACTTTACGAACGTACCCGAGATTCAAAAAACCGGTTCTTTAAAAGTCGGTTTTTGTATAAACCCTGCAAAAGACAATATTATTTTTTTATTTTTTATTTTATTTAATCGTTGGCTTTCAAACGGTGGATCGGCTTCTTCGGTCGATTATTTTACACCAACGACGAAAAAAGCAAAATATCGAATAACAAACGGACTCGGTATTAATATTTTTACACATGGTAGAATTTTCGCCTACCACAAAAAATTGATTATTGGAAACAGTTTTGCGTCGATTAAGGTTCGAAAGGCCAACATGGGCCGAGGAAAATTAGGAACGAACGCGGATATTCCGCCGGGTTTTTCCGCGTTTAAAGACAAACGACCGCGACCCGCGGGGGCGCGGTGATGGCCTGGGGCGCGTTAACCAATGGCTCCGCGTAATAGGATAACGACGTTAACTACGAACGGTACCGTCTCGACCATCCGTTATCGGAGATAAAATAATTTTGTTCGGACTTTTTTAATAAAATTGTTTTTTTATTATTTATATAATGCATTTTCGTAGCGCTAAAATTTGTTATACGTCGTGGATTAATATATTTTAGAATTTACGTCGCCAAGAATTTCTGGAAAAAATTTTAGCGGAAAACGTAACACCGCCGACGTTGCGGACGGTGGGATTTTTTATACAGAATTAATTACCCGACTTACTTTTATTCCGCCGAGATTCGACCCTATCGAATTCGACTCGGATTAGCGTACGGTCGCACTAAATTTCCAACGCCCTCTGGTAGCTACGGGAAAAACTAAATGTATGGCGTATTGCCAGCTTAGAGGTAAACCGTACCTTTTAACGTATAGGTATATATATTACGATTTAATTAGATTTACGTAACTGTTATTAAAAAATGAAATTTTAAAAATCTTTTAAAACAAATTTTATTTGACTAACAAATTTTCATATTAGTTACAAAAAGATAAAAAAGTTTTTTGTTACGAATATAAATTCAAACGTGTAGTCAATATTAGTACATTTTTATACGCGATTAAACGTTTTAATTTTCGGTTCCAATAAGTTTTAATTGATTACGGTATTCTTATTTGAATAAAATAAACGGATTACAATATTACGGGTGGTTTGTCTAGCCAGAGGATCGACTCTTTTGAGGAAAACCAACCGTCCGCTTTGTAAGTACGGTAGGAGTGATAAAGTCGGGCTTAGATCATTTTTTCGGGTAGTTTCCATCTTAACGTAATTTTACATCTTTCGGAAAGGCAAAAAATGATAAATCGGGCTTTTCTTTTTGTAGTTTTTACCAAGAAACGGCGGAACAACAAAAATGTCCTCCCTTCGCCGTATTGAACGTCGACTCGGCGCCTTCTAATAGCCACGGGAAAGCGAGTGGGAGTTTTAGATATCGAATCAAGATTTAAGGGGGAGAAAGGCAAAATCGTATAGAAAATTATATCGGTACTTCTCTACGCCATTTCGGATCACATCCGAGAATTTTTACCTTAGTTACAATTTTAGGTTTTTGGCCAAATGGGATTCGACCGTTGCGAATTGTTAGGCTAACGTTTCGAAAAGTGTTAGAATGTGGAAACGACGAAACCTCCGATTGCCAGCGGAACAAACGAGTTTCTTCCGGAAGACTTAAGACCGTTAGATAAAAAAGAAAAAAAATACGTAACGCGGAGGCGAGGGGAAAAGCGCGCGCCGGAGTCCGAAGACCGTCCTTTAGAAATTGGTCCGGAAGTCGATCGGCCTTTAGTAGAATTTCGGCGCTAATTTGGCAGAAGCCGGTGCGCGGGGGAGAGAAAGAACGGGGCAGACCCCGGATCGATGCCGTCGTCACGAATCCCGAGTCCAGGCCACGCCCTTCTTTACCGGTTTATTATTCACGACCACCACCCCGATCGATGGAGCGACGGGTCGATGAGGGATTCGACGGCCAAACGGTACCTAAATCCGTGGCGGAAGGTAGAATCGGTGGGAAAAATTTCTGGCGCCGAGTGGGAGAAGGTGGGTTGGCCAGATTTATGCGTAAAGTAGGTAGAAACGTAACGAAATCTCCGACGGGAATCTTAAATGGCTAACGTTACGGGGGCGCGAATATCAAAACTCGTCCAAAAACGGTCGGATAATATCGATCGAAATAAAAATTATTCCGCTAATTTTCTTTGGCGTGGTTTTCTGCGCCGGTGGAATTTGCGGGAAAGTCTGGGGTGGGAAAATAATTTTCTACGGACGTTGGGAGGTTTATATTTCATTTATAACGCGGGGCCCCTCGGCCGCCCGATGGCCAGTCGGATCCGCCCGGATCTTTTCGACACGATAGAAAATAAGGTAGGTAACGCGCCGTACAGTACATTACTTTCCAATTGCGACGAAAAGCCCAACGAAACAATTAAATTGGATTGATGCCAGACGCTAGGCCCGCCTACCGCCGCGCTCTCCGGTATATTTAAATTCGCCGGTTACTCGAAAGCGCGAAGTTAATGGTGGCTAAGAAGTCTTAATTAAGTTCCGAATCGATGTACGGACGGTAATTGTAGGATTGGGGACTCGTATTTACCGAGTAACCGGTGGAAAAGGATTTCCCAAGAGAATCCGATGCCAGCCGGCGGATCCGCGGAATAAAACGATACCGGGCGGACGGATCATTTATCGTTTATATTTACAAAAAGAAAGGAAATTTGTACGTATTAGAAGACGGAAAATAGCCAACTCGTCCGCCGTATACCAAAAGAAATTGCTTAGTTTAAATCTTAATAGTACCAGAGTTCGCACCTTCGATCCGCGGGTAAGGCGATGCCTACCGATCGATCTATAAGCCTTAGACTATCGATCGAATGCTCAACGCCGCCAAATTCCGACGAGAGAAAAATAAGCGCCCTTACTATCGGTCCGTTACGGACCCGGCGAAAAACGATAGGGAAGAACCGCGGCTACGTTTCGCTATCGTCGACGAATTTGCGGACGTCGGTAGGAAATTTCTTCCGTTCGTACCTCCGAACGGGAACGCTTGGCAAAAAGAAACGACGGAGGCTTTTAATTCTGGTTTTTAGTCGCGGTTCCGGCCGAGAGTAAGGCAAAAGTTATATACGAAATTCGCGATTTATTTCGTGACGATTCCGGACGTCGATCGTCTGGGGGAAGACTTCTAAATGTACTCGGATCCGGACGTATCCGTTAGGGGACGGCGGACGTCACGTCACGTCTTTTTCGAATTACGTGCCAGGCCCAGCCCGTCACGAACGAGTAATCGAACGGGCGTTCACGCGATTCACTGGAAACCGTCGAGGGCGGCGCCCAGCGAAGGAACACTTTTTCGCCGGACCGGACAAATTTTGCCTCTCGCGCCTCGAAACATTTTCTTACGGGTGATAGATTACTTAATTAAACCGCTAATTTCGTAACCGTAAAAGTAGACGTTCCGTTAGGCGCCCGCCCCGCACGCGCGTAAGTAAATTAGTTCGGAGCGGGACTTTAAAAACCTAATCCGGTTGGCGGGTGGGCCAGACCGTTTTCCCGGCCCCGGCGATAAACAAATATTTTCGGCGCCGGAGAACGACGAACCGTTTCGTCGCACCGCCCACGTCCGATCGATAACGCCCGGGGCTAGGCGTATTCGTCGGGCAAATATTCTCCGCGATGACGGACGGCGCGGGTTTGGGTAGAAAGGCCCGCCGAAGCGTTTCCGGTCCCAAGGCCGAAAGAACGAGACGTTAAAATTTCTCTGGGATACATTTTCGTCCGAGGGGCCCGGACCGTCGACTTTTTCCCGGCTTCCGGTATATTAACCACCGAAGCGACGTAAAAAGTGACGTCGCGCTTTTCCGATAATAAATTCGATCAAATATGAAGAATTTCCTCGACCGGCGAAAAATGCCGAGGAACGAACTATTTGTAAAAAGGGTCCCAAAACCCGAAGGTGGACCTTTCGGTCTCGGAATACGGGTTTACTAGTCTACCGTCCGCGCTTCCGGACGTAAGAAAATCCGACGACTTTCGATCGATATCGGCCCGGATTCTAGGAAATGGACGACGGGACTTTCCCATTCGCTTTGGCGCCGTTCTTCCCCCCCCCCCGAGTACCGACGCCATTCGCCGTTTGGCGCGGAAATTAGAATCGGTGGGTTTCTTCGGTCCGGATTGGATGTCGGACGAACGTGGCGCGGGTGGGAATCGATAGGGTCCGGTCTCCGGGGTAGGGCGGGGCTCCGTCTGGCTTTGAAAAAATGCCTTTTGCCCGGCCGGGTCGTACCGGAATGACGCGTTTGGCGGTTAAGGAAAGCCAGTTTGTATTTTGCCGGATTTAAGCGGGAAACTATTTCCCGTAAACACCGGGAACGTTTCCATCCGGTCGCGTTTTTCTCCAGCGTTTTTAATAAAATTCGTCGATTAAAAATGGCGGACGGAATTCCTCCTTTCGTTTACGGGTTTCCGTGGCCGGTGTCCAACCAATTCTTTATCGGACGTTCGATACTCCGACGGAAACCCGGGAAAACGCGGTTAGTTTTCTTTTTCCCTCCTCCGAATCCGGGAGTTTCGGCCCGCAACCGGACCCAGCATCGTCCAAGGATTACAACTTCCAGTCCGCGCGAAAAGCGTCTTAGGCAAAATTTGATAAAAATTTACGGAAAAAAGGTACGACGTTATAACCGCCCGCCCGCCTCTTTTTTAACTCGATCGAAATTCGGAAAATAAAGTTATTATTAATTAATGGAGAAGCGGAATAACTTTTGGAAATTTATTTTATACGGTCGAAGGCATAATTTGCTTTAATATAATAAAAATAAGAACAATTGAGTACCGCGCCGCATTTATATATTCCGACCGCTCTCGCGGTTTACTTTTCGCTCTTGGTTGGAAATTATGAAACTCGTCGCTAACTCGGTGGGCGTGAGAAATTCTTTCTTTCCCGGACAGAAAGCTGGCCGCTTCTAACTTATTTGCGTGCGGCATTAGGAGCTTATAAAATAAGGAAATTTCGATTTGGATTTAACCTAGAGGATAGGCCACTTTGTGGTCGTAACCGGGAAATTTTAAGGGAATTACCGCGTCTAATGGAAGGATATGGTGGATGAGGGAAATGATTAGGGAAGTTTTGGCTAGTCTGTTTAAACGCCGATAAGTCTGTCGAAAATTCCCTTATACAAATAGTAAATTGTACGCTGGTTATTAATAAATTGATAAATAAACTACACCCTACGAACCGCTTTTTAATCCGGACGTAAGGAATATTTAATCCGATTCTTCGTAATCGGCCGAGTAGATAAACGCCACTCTGTATTCGACCTCCGCCGTTTACGGCAGACGTTGATCGTATAAATAGTGGATGGAGTCCGGGCCTAACCCCCACCCGCGGTCGACCATCGAAGGTGGTTTAAGATCGATTCTAAACGTCGCCTCGTCTCCAACGTTTTTCGTAAATTTCGATCGATTCCTTTCAAATATTTACCAAGACGCGACGTATTGCCGATCCTTTATCTTTCTATTTTTAACCGCGGAACGCGTGTTAATTTCTACCCTCGTCCGTTACCGCGCCACCCACTATTCTTTCTGCCCGGGAATTTCGTCGTCTTAGTTCGTTCGAGTGGGGATAAAGGTTTTTAATTTGTACTGTACGCTCTGTACTGTACGGTACTCGGTGTAAAAGTTACGATACACCCGCGGTATCTACGCGGTTTAATAAGTAATTCTGGAAGCCAATAACCGCGATACGAGATGGGACTGGAACGAAATGTTTAGGGGAAAAATAGCCCAATGTTTGTAAAATTATGGTAAAACGCCAAACTTTTCTCGACTATCGTTTATCGAAAATATATAAAGAGCGAACATTTTTATCCATTACCCGTCTACGCGTATGACGATAACGTTCGTGGGTCTTTTCTACGGTTTTTCTTTCCCCTTTCGTATACTCAAACGACAGTCCCGTCCGATGCTAACGATCTGGCAATAAGATATCTTCGATTAATCGAGTATCCATTTCGGTTCCCCGTTTCGTTTACCGTTTTCTAATAAGTATGGGTCGAATCCAGAGGACACTTAGTCTATAGATAACGGTGCGCCGTTTCGGTCCTAAAGGGCCATCTCGGCGGCCGCGAACCATTAAAATACCCAGTTTAGGTTAAACTTCCAAATTAACGACGCAATTGCGTAATTATCTTCTAAACTTTTCGTCATATCGGCAATATTCTTTAACCCATACCTTGCCGGTTTATAGCCTACCTACCGAAGTGCACCGCATTTCGGCGGTTGTCTGAACGAAATAAAATACGTAACAATCTTATGGCTGCTCGGTGCTCTTTAACTCTTTTATTAATTAATTAAGGAGCCCTTTACTTTCACCCACGTAACGTTTTTTTTAATCTTCGGATCTACAGCTTATTTTATAAACTATTTTCCTATATTTAATATTGTCAACGTTCTTTACCTGTAGAACAGGTAAAAAAGAGACGAATAATGAAGAAAACGAAGTATTTAAAATATCTGTTTTAAATGGGGATAGGCGAAAAAAATATATAGGCCTATATATAATTTAGACGGTATGGTAAACGTATTATTAAAAGATTTAATGTGAATTATAATAAGATGACAAAAAATTTTGTTTCTTTCCCTCGTATAAAGAGTTGTTTTGAAAAAAATTCCAACCGATATTTGAAAATATCGGTTTAGATTTAATACTTAATTATAAGAACATATTACAAAATATATTTCAAAATTACGACGATAATAAAGAAAATATATTAAATATAGGAAAATAGTTTATAAAATAAGCTGTAGATCCGAAGATAAAAAAAAAAACGTTACGTGGGTGAAAGTAAAGAGCTCCTTAATTAATAAAACGAGTTAAAGAACATCGAGCAGCCATAAGATTGTTACGTATTCTCTTTCCTTCGAACGTCGTAGTAGAAACAGTTGACAAATTAATAAAAAACGACATTTCGACTATTCTTAGAAAGTATACAGTATTTATATAAATAAATTAAAGAACGTCGGGCAATTGTTAAAAATTTAAATAACATTAATTAATTGAGTTTTATGGTGGAAAGAGCGCGTGGTTATTTATAAGTGTCTACCGAATTGGCATCCGTACTTAGAATAAGCGGCGAAGGAAATAGGAACCGAAACGGCTACTCGGCGAATACGGCCATAATTAAATTAGTAACGCGGTAGTTAGCCGCTCAAACTACAAGAAAGGAATAACCCCTAATCCGCGGCGTTCAATTTGAATTTTCGCGGAGCATTTCTATACGAAATCCCAAGGATGCGGACTAAACATGGACTCGGCGGGCAAAAAGAAAACTTCCGCCGATAGAAAAATGTCTTAGCTTACCGGGGAAAGTACGGTACGATCTTCCTAGCCTACGCGCGATGGTCCGTAAGTCGGTTAACCCAGATATATTTTAACCGCGTCTGGAATGTACCGTACCGTACACTTATTCGATAAAATCTTGCCTCAATTAGAAAATATAAGCCCGTATTTTCCCTTATTATGTTAATTTTCCACCAAAAAAAATATTTTTAAGTCGTTAACGTTATCGATTTATGGCGGCGGTGGGAGGCCATCGTTAGCCACGTAATTCTATTCATAAACGTTACCGGGCGGCGGGTAATGTCGTAAAATCGCGGCCCGACGTCGTCAATTAAACCGGCGCACTTTTTTTCGCCGGCGTTAGCGCATAAAATTCGCTAATAAGGATAAAAATAGATCGTTAGCGAAACCAGGGGAGGGGGAAATTTTTTTTGTCATAATGGATTAACCCGCGGAAGTTGGTAAATTTCCAAATTTTAACGATATTTCTTCCCAGGCGAATAGGGGGAGACTGGCCGACTCTCCGGACGTCGTTTAAAATTGCCTCCGCGGGATAATTATTCCCGAAATGTAATCGGTAAAATCGTAGCGTCGCTCGGTAGTTTATCGCGCGCATTTGTTACTATTTATTACGTATTTTTTGAATTTTCGTCTTTATTATACTTAAAGAATGTACAACAAATTATTATTCCGTTAGGATTTATATTGGCATTAACCGCGCCAAGAAATTCCTCTTACGTCTACATTTAAGTATTCGTAGACCAGTCGATAACCTTCTCGTAGCAACTGATAAACATATTTGTTTCATTTTATAAACAAACGGGCGCTGGTCGATCCCCCATTCGTTTCGCTACCGGAAGAAAGATTGGCGTTATAAAGAATTTACGCGTGGTAAAGGACCAAATTTTCTTTACTTTCCAGAGAATCGATTTTTTAATAAAATTTCTTAAAATTTATAACCCGTGTTTGAAATTACAAAGCCCTAAAAAGCCTCATTTTGTGCGTAATTATCGAAAAACTCCTCTGGAAAAAATTAACGTTAACGGGAGACGAAGGAGAGATTTTTAATTTTAATTTAAGGCTTCTTACCGTGTAAAATTATTATTCGAATAATTTGTGGGTTAATAAATATCTGGAACTCCGACTTCTTTAAATCCTTTCGAAACGGGAAGAATGGCGGTAAATTCTCTCGAGTTAATTCCATTTCGTTGCCACATTTTTTGACTTTCGATTTTATCGGCGACTTTTATTTCCTCGTCGCTACCCACGGGCTTATTATCTTTTAACGTTTATTATTCCGGATATTTAGCCACTAATTTTATAATATTTCGGGGTATATCTTACTCGTTTATCCCGGTAAGATTCGTGGCGCGTAGGACCGCCAGCTGGAAAATCAGACGTTTACCAAGGACGTAGTACGGCATTAATATAATAGGAGACGGCTAGTGGGAGAAAGATGGGTCGGACCGGGGAGATACGCGCTTCCCGCCAGTTAGGTTATTTCTACTTACGTTTTTATTTTTCTTCCGGGACATTGGTAATTAAGAGTAGACATTTCGCTTTTCTTCGCTTCCCCCTACTTTTTGCTGGCTTTATTTGTCTTTCTTCTCTTTCCTCTTATCGTTTCGTTCCTTTTTGCTTTTATTTTTGTCTAGTCCGAAACAGTTTATCCTCGTCGTACGTCGAGTCCCTTTGGGAATTTCGTGCGCGATACTCTCTTCGATTTTATCTGGCGTTTAAACTCTGGCAATTGTCGGCGTAGTATTTAAGTCGGGTGTTGCCCGGCGTAGAATATAATACGATGGCCAACGAAAATACGACGTTTCGTATAGTTACCGTAGAAAATTTTTATCGGTCATAAAGTTGGGATCTATCCGGTATCGGATTTTTCTACAGTCCTATTAGCCAACCGGATATAACGTCGCGCCGTCGACTTATCGACATCCGACTCGCACGGCCACGTCCGGCGAAATGCCTACCATTTAATCGATAATAGGAGAATATTAAACCGAACTAAAATCTCGCCGCCACCCCAACCTCTTTCTTTACCGGCCACAAAATCGCAAGAAATTACAGAAAATAATAATAATAGGTGAACTATCCTTTAATGTCCGGTCCCTTCGATATTCTACAGAATATAACGTCGAACGGAGAGCGCGTAAGATAATTTACTGGAGTACGACGGTCGTATATTTTAACGCCTCTTCCATTTTGTTTTAGAAACGCATTTAAGTACACTAAAAGCTATACCGATGCCATCTGTTGACAGTATTTTAAATCGATTTTCTTTCGCTACTTTTCCCGAGACAACTTAGAATGGAATTTCGGCACGCGACGTCGTCGGAAGTCGTATCTTGCCACCAAATATTTCGCACACTTTTACCATAAAAAATAATTAATGGAACCGCGGCGGGATTATTTAGTACGGAAATACTCTCGGTGGAGGGGAGCCACGCGGTTACGCGTATTTGTACGCGCGGAAGGCGGCGGAAGAAAACGCCTTACGTAGTTTATTTTAAAGACGGGAGTAGCCCGCGCCGAAACGGTAAGGCACTGGAAGGAACTCGTGACCGGGAGCCGACGTTAAATTTTATTCGTGACTTCGTGACTTCGACTCGGATATTTACGCTAAAGAGAACCATAAATATTAATTTATATTACTACTTAGGGTTTAGACAATGGCTGGATGCGGAAAACGTGTCTCGTCTAGTTATAGTATTGGGGTGGCAAAGCGGTAACCCGGATTTCGACGTCGACCCGGAAGAAAATTTCCAGAAAGATTTTAAAGAAATCGCCGGGTTATACTGGTAAAAGGGACGAAACCGGAGATAAAAAATAATAACGAACGGAGAGTTTATCCGGCCAGCGATCGATGTATAGACGACACTCGATCCGTTATTGTTAAGTAGGTCGCAAAAAGAGAAAGAAGGGAATGAATGATGATGTCTATCGATAATTAAATACTGTTATTTCTAGATAATTTAAAATTCCGTAATCTATCTTTCGACCTAACGAAATTTACATTCCGTACGCCGAAAACGTTCTCGAATCGATGGTAAGTAAGCGGGGAGAGAAAGTATTTTTACTAGCTACACCCAGACCGGCGACTTACGTGGTATTATACTGTACTTAATTTCCGTCGCGACTGTTTAAATACGGCGGGGAATGGCGGACAATCGCTAGACAAATAAACTTTCCGTTCCTATAAGAACGGAGAACGTACAGTACGGTTACCGTAGGGTACGTATACAATACACAATATAAGTTAATAGTACAGGCTATTTGCGTACGACATCTTTCCCGATTACGACTTAGACCAGACAACGTATAAAGTTTTATAGTCGAAACCGAATTTTTCCGCCCCGAGACGCGAAATAGGGATTCATTAGGCAAAGGTTAAATTCGAAGAATTTCTTCCGGGACGGTAAACGCATTTCGCCAACGAGACGAGGGAAAGCGCCGTCCTTGTTTATTACTCGACGGTTAGAAATCTGTAAACGTACTCGGAAACGGGAGACGGGCGTATTCGAAAAATAATTTCCACCAGCGCCGAGTTTAAGCCGCAAAATTCACTTCCGGTTACGTCCGCTACGTAAATCGCCGTCTCAAAGTATAAAACGTAACGGAGAATGTATAGTATTTCAGACATTACGATTACGATATAAGAAATAAAAGTATCATCGAGACTTTAGTTTCGACCGTTCGCATTATTAATTAATTCGCCATTTTACAATTTCACCAATTTTGACGCCGAGTTAAGATTCAATTTTGTAGTGTTTATCTAGAGAGAAGAAATGCTCGAAAGCGGCAAAAATGACGCAAAATTCGACAGACTTGTACTAAAGAAAGGAGGCGGAGAGGTAAACCCTTCGCCACCCGGTCCGTCTCCGCGGTTTCCGATTACGGAAAATCCCGGTTTATTCCAACTCGGATAGTTCGAATTCCCGTTAGTCCGCAACCGTACTTATTTCCCGGCCGGAGATGTATTTATTTGCGCGTTAAGGATTTCGGTTTGTTCGAAATACCGCCACTCGGAAACTTCCAGCGAAAAATCCGCCCGAAAAGTGATGCGCGTACGTTAACTGATTTGTTTAGAGCCAAGTGCCTCCGCCCTATAAGGGAAGGATAGACCGAGAACGACTCTAATCCGGTCGATACGAATTTTCTTTCCCCCTTATCTCGTAAAATACGGCTGGTTTTGGGGATGGCCAGATGGGGCTACCGGTAGCAAATCGAGATATTTGTAGGGCTCCGCCATACTAAATTTGGGAGACTTACAGCTTTTAAAATAATTTGGGTGCCATTTCCAGGAATTCCGTTTTACTTTCTATAAAACCTATCTGGCAACTCGGGAGGTTCTCGCCGGACACGTGCCGTTTACTTTAACGTTTATATTACTATTATTAATTAACGAAAATAGCGTTTCGTGTACGTAACCGTATTCCGTTTACTTAAACCCGAGGCGTATAAACCCCGGCCCGTTTATCGGAGGCGGATGGGAGAAATCGAATAACCCCGGTTACGAAAATTCTAACTCGGCGCTTACCATTGACGTAAAGATCAATCGAGTTATTATTAAGAAATGTGGGGGTGGGAATCGTTGGTATCTAGGAATTTAATTACTCGTTGCCGTATTCTTTACGCGTAGAAAATAATAATCTATTTGGAAGAACGATAACATTCCTTCCGCCTAATGTACGGGTTACTTTTTGAATACCCGGACTTAAAAATGGCGACGTCGGATTACGCTAAAACCCCCGGCGCGTCCGTGACAACGACTCCCAGGCGAGAGTAAGGATTGTCCCACCGCTTCCGCTTTTTATTTCTCTAAAACGACTCGTATTTTACGGATTATCGTTACCGACCGAATCATTTTCGTATTCCGTGAGAATCCCTAAAATGGGTTCCGATCGGTCGTACGGTCGACTTCTCTTAGCCTAAAAATACGCGGTTTCCAAAGCGTGACGCGGACGGGTGACGTCGCGTCCGAATGGGCCCGACCGTAGTCCCCCTCTTTTTCTCCTCGGGAAATCGGGAGGGAAATCTTTCGCCGGTAGCGATAAATAAAGACGCGCGGTCCCCCTCCACGCTTCCGTCGGGCCGTAATTAAGCGGCAATTAATTTACGGACGGAGTGGACCGCCGACCGCCGGGGGGAGACGAAGCGATAAAACGGAGGCCCCCGCCGGACTCTTACTTTCGAGGCGTTGGTATTCCGCGGAGGGAACGGGCAACGAATAGATAACGCGGTGGCCGGGATCGATTCCGCCGGTGGCCAATGGATCGGAAAGGAGGAGGAGTCTAATTGGCTAATTCCTAACAATGCGAATCTCCGGGCCCGCGCTTGTTAATCCTATCCGATTTCACGCGCCCCGACTTATTGCCACGCTAATTGGTGGAAGAGGGATCTTTCCGGTCCGTTACGGGCGGCGGAGGGGAGGAAAGGCGCCCGGTTCCAGAAGGGCGGGACGGAGGAGGACGGACCGGACGTCACCCGCCGTCCGAACCCGTCGCGGTCTGACTGCGGGGCATTTCTCACGGGAAGGGCCGCTAAATTCGGACGCCCCGTCGATGCCGGCTTCGGCGGGTGGAAAACGAAACGCGCAACGGAAAAGTAGGCGAAAATTGCGGATCCGATAAGGAAAAACGAATTAACCCGCTCGACGTATTACGGGTGAGGCCGAGAACCCGGGTGGCGATTCCCGGAAAAAATGGTGCCTGTAGCCTATCGTACAAAGTTCGTATGTACTGTACACCGTAGTACGCCCGTAATATTTTTAACCGTAGGAAGAGTCGCCACCTAACCGCGTAAAGCTTAAACTACCAAATATCAATTTTAAATCTAATAAACGATTGCCGCGCCAACAAACCCCGGTTCGGTAATTAGCCTCGGGCAGCGGGAAATCGCCCGTTATTTACGCAACTGGTTCCTCTTACTGCCAAATTGCCACAAAACCTCGTTTCAGTACGTTAATAATCGTAATTAATGCGAATTTTTATCGTTCCTCGGAAAATATTGTTTTCTTTCCGGCCGAAACCCGGCGGGGTTTAAGACTTCTTTCGTTACTTCGCTCTTCCCGGGAGGAGAGATTAAACGGAGAATAGTTTGACAACGGCAGCGAAAGGAAGAAACTAACCGCGGCAGTAAATACTATTAATCACGTGACCTACTTGCCTTGGCGGTGGCGGCCGGCTTCGCTAGCCAAGTTTTTCTTAGTCTATAGCTCTATACAATCGAAATAACCTTTCGTACGTTAACTTTTATTATCGTATTATTAAGATACTATACTGCGCTTATACGCGTAGCTGTTTTATTATACACTCTTCTAAATTGAAGGATTTTCCGCATCTATTCGACGTCTTTTCGGGTAGCCCCGAGAGAACGTACCGAAGGCGAAAGCTCGTTTCCCGCCATTTTTGCCCCGTGTCACCGCCACTTCCGCTCGGTACCGCTATACGGACCTATCGACTGGTTTTACGCTGGTTTGTCGTACGGACTTTAAGACGAGCTTAAAGTCAGTACGACAAACGTCTTTCTACCTTGCTCATCAATGATAAAGAACGCGTAATCGGGAAGAAACGACAAAGGCACTCCCCGGCCCTAACCACGCCGAAAAAACGTTCCCTTATAAAACGTAAACCCGGGAAACCCGTTAAAACCGCGCAATGGCGTTGGGTGCGTAATTTGGTGGGAAAGAGGACCGACGCGGCGCCCGACCCCACCGTCCGTCCTCGGAGGTTCGACCGCCGAAATATGGCGGCAAACCGGTGACGAAAGGTGGGGAAACCCCCGTCTAATTAACGCGTTATTCGGAGGTTAGCGGTTTTCGCATCCCGGGGCGGATGGCCGGGACCGCGGTCGGAGGGGTGGAGAACGGCGGAATCGTATCGATTTTGTCGGTAAAAAGGACGACGTCCGACTAACCGGCGTCGGTCGATAAACGTTCCAATTAGGGCCGCTATTCCGTAATTTGTACGGGATCCCGCTTCGATACCGGCAAAAGTCGCCGTGGACAAAACGTAATTAAAATAGACGATAAAATGTAAAGCCGTAAAATTGGTATTTGTCGATTCGGAGACATCCACCTTTGGCAATTCGTTTATATACGTTTGGAATACGCTACTCGACTCTTTCGTCGGTAGAAACCGCGCGTTTTTATCCCTCGAATACATTCTCGTGGTTAGGTAATCCGTACATACGTACTGTACGAGTCAAAATACGCACTAAACGCGTATCTACGCGTGTTAGGCAAAGAGTTCGACGTTTCCCGGCCAAATTTGGCACGAATATTCTGCCACGTCCCGGAAAGAATACCGCGGAGGACCCCGAACTCCGTCGTCCCTAAAGTCCGCTCCTTTTTAACTTTAGTCCGAGCCAGTTTTTTTACGCTTTTGTTATTGTAAATACTCGCGTTTATAATGTAAGCTTTAGTTAGTAAGACCGCGGTTTCTATCGCCCGACCCGGCCAGTTACAGCTTTTCGGGTGCCCGGGCAAATGCGAATTAGGGAACTCCGCGCGCGGTGCGGACTCGGGACGTTTTTCTTCGGGAAATTTTTGGGGAAAATATTTTCTTATAAAAGGTGGATTTGGTACCCCGGTGGGCGGTTAAGGAAAATACGTGGTTATTTTCTGTTCGACCTTGCCGGCGTTAAATTCATAAAACGGCCCGCCTTAAAAACGACGAGAAAAAATCTACTCTTACGTCTTTCGGTATTATTAACCTTTAATAAATAAAAAGTATCCCGATAAAAGCGAATCGTTCGTTACGGTTTCGTCAATTGACTTTCCTTTTTTTTTATCCGTAAAATTAAAGACCAGACGAATAAGAATGCGAAAAATGGATTTAAAGAAGTCGAATCGATGTTTCCACGGCGCATTACGTTTGGCGACTGTTCCCCGCCTCGGCCCTAAACCCGGCTAAGGATTTGGACCAGTGGTCGACATGGCGTTATAAAAGACGAAAATACTTTTCACTCGAGTAATACGTATTACTTTATACCAGTGTTTTTCAAACTTCTCGAATACGCCACCCCTTTACGAGTTAAAAAATTCTGGTCACCCCCCAGGGCCATATTAAATTTATATCAGCGATTTTAAAAACTACGTATTTAATTTTCTTTCTGTTGAGACCTAAATATCGATTGAAAAACCAATTGTACTGTAAAATAAACAGATACAGCCTTCTCACTGAAATTGTAGTCTTCTTTATTGTAGTGTAGGACCTAAGGTGTGTTTCAAATTTATACGGACACGAAAAAATTAAAGTGAAACACAAATTTGCTGCATTAAGTGACAAATGTTTTATTAAAAATAATATGGATTTACGTGTTTCTACACTGAAAAATAAGAATTTTAATCAAACATTAATATTTTGTCACTGAAAATAATATTTTTGAAAATCTTATACAAAAAACCGTTACATATTTATCCGGACAGGCACTCATTTTATGACTTAAACAGAATATTGTTTAGTTTCAAGCATTGAAATATGCAAATTAGCGTACATATCTAATTGTAATACAAATTCTTTACGTTGTTCAACGTTCTAAAATGGGTAGAACAAAGAATTTATCTGATTATGAAAAAGGGAAGATTGATGCCTATAAATCACAAGGCAAGACAATAAGAGAAATTGCAGCATATATAAATCGTCCAAAATCAACTGTTGGTGATTATTTATCAAAAAGACGTGGCAAGGATGTACCAAAATTCAAGACGGGTCCAAAACCCAAGCTTACTCCTCGAGATTGTAGACAAATCATCAAGGTTTGCTTCACAAAACAAACATCAGTAAGAAAAATAAAACCAGAATTAGACTTGCCTTGTAGCAGCGCAACAGTGTGGACAGTTTTAAATAAATCTCCAACGTTAAAATTCAGAAAAAAAGCTGTAATGTCACCACTTTCATTAAAGCACAAAAGTGACAGACTCGATTGGGCACAAAAACACATGACATGGTCCGAAGAATGGATTGAAGTTTTGTTCAGTGATGAAAAAAATTCAAGTTAGATGGTCCAGACGGTTGAAAGTATTATTGGCACGATTTAAGAACCGAAAAACAAATATTTTCAAAACGCCAAATGAGTGGGGGATCAATAATGGTGTGGGGTGCGTTTGGATTCAACGGAACCACAGATTTAGCATTTATAACTCAAAGAAGGAATTCAAAGAAGTATCGAGGCATGCTTGAAGATCATTTATTGGAAGCTGGACCAAATTGGATCTTTCAACAAGACAATGCCCCCGTGTACGCCTCTAAATCAACAAAAATGTGGTTTAAACGTAAAAATATTAAGCTGATGACATGGCCCGCTAGAAGCCCTGACTCGAATCCGATGGAAAATCTTTGGGGGATGATGGTTCGTACAGTTTATGCCAATGGAAAGCAGTTTTCCACAATTCATGATTTAAAGGCAGCAATTTCAGATGCTTGGGATAAACTTAAGATTGAATTCCTTCAGAATCTAATTGAAACAATGCCTAATCGAGTATTTAATGTAATTAAGTTAAATGGTGGTTATATTGGACATTAAATTGTAAGAAAACTTTGCAATTTGAAACCTGTCCGGATAAATATGTAACAGTTTTTTTGTATAAGAGTTTCATAAACATTATTTTTAGTGACAAAATATTAATGTTTGATTAAAATTCTTATTTTGCAATGTGGAAACACGTAAATCCATGTTATTTTTAATAAAACATTTGTCACTTAATGCAGCAAATTTGGATTTCACTTTAATTTTTTCGTGTCCGTATAAATTTGAAACACACCTTACAAACACTTGTCTTTTTCTTTTACCGGCCACTCCCCGCGTAAGGCTTTGCCACCCCCCTGGGGGTGGCGACCCACAGGTTGAAAAACACTGCTTTATACAATATCGCGCGGCGCCCGGGTAAATAAAACTGTCGATGAAGAGAAACGACCGGGTAATGTTTTAACTCGGAATATTTATATCAGATTCGTTGTTGTATTTTAACCGGATCCGCTTTCCCCGAGACGGCGACGTATTCCGTTAGATACGCCGCGAATAAATAAACGAAGAAAGAAAATGAAATTTGTATAATTTTAGTTAGCGCAACTTTTAATTATTATTAAACCTTTATTTTCCAATTATTTCGAGTAAATATCGAGCCGAACGGATTTTTTTTCCTCTTTTTACCGAGAAGTCGATATTTTTCAAAATCTTAAATTCCAACCATTTCCGAATACAAAGGTAAATTTATCGCGAAAGGCAATTCGCTATTTTTGGATGGGAGTAAAGAGAATTAAACGAACTTGGACTCTTCAAATTCCTTCTGCGAATTCTATCGATAATATAAATTATCGGATGAGAGATTTTCTCTGGATATACGTCGCGTGACGTCACGGGGCGTAACGCCGGTCGATGGACACGCCCGGACGTAACCGGGCCAAAAAATTAAACCTGGTTCGATTCTCCCCATATAATAGGAGGGAGAAGGCCGAAAAAAACGGCCCGTTTTCCTTTCCTCGGCCCGGGTTGGGTGAAGATCTAAAAGCAAAAGCCGAATACGAACGATCTTCCGTTTTACATTTCTGCCGCGGGCAAAAAAATAAGAACAAACATTAAGATTAGCTCATTTCGTACTTCTAATTGTATTATATTATACAACGTGGTTTATATAACTACAAAGGTTATCCCACCTAGCCCGTCTTACCCTTTTCGCGGGGTGCGAGAATTCCGTCCCCCGTTCCGAGGCTAATTAGAGAATTTTTACACGGGTCTAAAAATATGTTGGATTTTCTGCAAAAATATAAAAAAACCGCATCAAAACAGTACGGCGGAAGCCGAGTTCTTCGGGGTAATTCTTAACCCTCTCCTTCTCCCTCCGCGGGGAAATTTCGAGAAATTCCTTCTTAAGGTACTGTACAGTACATTCACGTGGCGTACCCTAAATGTGTACCAAATTTCGATTTTCGACTCCTAACCGTTTGGGCCGCGCTTATTATTATCTATTATCAACCCGTCTCGATTGTACAGTACATTATATAGGTTTAAAGATCCGGAATCGAATTTATTTTCAATGTAGAAAAAGAGCCGTTGGTGCCAAAATTTTCCCGTTAGCGATTCCGTTGGATTCCATTGGCGGAGAACCCGTACCCGCCGATCGAAGAAGCGGATAAAAATTCAATTCCCGACAAAAGGGCCGATCGGACGGAAGAAAAAACATTTTCTCTTTTAGGTTCTCCGCATTAATCGCGAAGATCTTTTAACAAATTTTGCAAAAAATAATAATGCGGAAGTAAATCAGGTCTTATTTTATTTTATGCGGTAGTTAATTTTTCCAGTTTATTTTTTAAACGCCGAATAAACGTTAAAGTTAGAAACGTAATTGTCTAGGAAAGAAATTCCCTAACCTTCGTTATCCGCTTACTCCCAATCTATTAATTCCCGTGAAATTTTTCTCTCTTTCGCCCGGCGGAAGCCGCTTTATTACCCCAAAGTGAAAAAATACAAAACGTTTAAATTTTTGGAGTAATTAGCGAAAATGCACGGAGAAAGCCACCGGAACGGAAACCGGTGTTAGAACTAGCGGGAAAACCGGGAGCTAATTTAACGGAAAAAGACCTCGTCCGGGTGGCCGCGGAAGGGGTCACCCGACAAAAGAGGACACTTTCTATAGGCGCGTGCCGACCGGCTCTTCTGGTCGGGCGTAATAAACGAAGACGGCCACCCTTCCCAAGCCAAAATATTTCGGTATTTAAAGATCTAAACCGTAAATATAAGTACTGTATATTTTATAAAGCGGGCAAAAAAAGTCGGGTGGCTACGGAAAGAAAATCTAGGCCTACGAATGGTGGGTAGAAAAGAAAGGACGGGACAAAACTCGAAGAAAGCAAAAAGAGAAGGACGATAGACGAAACGGTTTCCGGTCCAAAATGGTCGAAGAAAGAGAAACCGGACCGGGGTGGCGACAATAGTCAAATGCGCGTTTTCCCGGAAAAATATTCGGGCTAAAATATTCTTTCCACTCGATTACGTAACATAAAAATATACTCGGCAGACAATTTATAGATTTAGAGCTTCCCTCTAAATCCGTCCCGGTACTTATTTACGCGTTCCGGCAGGCGGCGAAAAAGGGCCGAAACATCCCATCGATTCCGGTAATTCTCTTTCCCCCTTTTTTATAGGATGTTTTTGACTCGAAACAATCTCCGGTAATAAATGGAAAATGGTCGTCGGTGGTCTTTTAATCCGGATACAAAAATTCTTCCTTTCGGTCGGAAATGGTCCCGACGAAAGAAGCGCCGACTTCCGACCGGAAACCAAGGAATTTCCGTAATATTTTATAATGGAAATTTCGATTTTCGCGGATATTAAGTAATTGTAAAGACGCTTAAGTCCGACACAAATTATTAGAAATCTCCGCGCTTATAACTGAGAGAACCGAGGGACTATTTTCTTCCTAGGCCTATATATAAGTTAACGGGAACGAGTTAACTAAAAGATGCCCGATGCATGGGTGGTGTCCGGAACTGTACCGGGCGGGAAACCTTTCCGTCTTCCCATCTTTTTGCAAGCGTTTCTTTTCCGACCTCGGGTTTGGACGTTAAAGTCTCGGGCTTTACGGCCGACGGAGAAAAGTTTCTGGCAAATTTCGGCAAAAAATACGCAGTAAATGCGTCCGTAGCAACCGACGTATACCCGAAACTTATTTTGGATACAAATAATATTCTATTTCTCGAATTATTCCAAAATTGCATCGATTAGTCTACGTAATAATTCCCCCCAGCCCCGTGGAAGATATAATTGTATAGGCCTATAACGGGGGTTACCAAACCGGCCCTTTGCCGCGCTGCCCTACAAATGAGCTAAAATATAATTATTTGTATAGAAATATCATAGACTGTAGATTAACTTACCGCGTAGAAAATTCAAATAAGTGGAAGTAAAGATGCCAAAATTGGTCCGATCTCATTTTCGCATCCGACAGTAATATAATTTTTAAATGAAATCCGTCACTTTGGATATCGGAACGCTTTTTCTATGTAAGTACAGTTTCTAAGGAAAGCCATCACCGGCTGGCCGCGGCCGTCGCCTTTGCCTATTGGAAAATAAATATGTCGGTTGTCTTTAATTTTTGTGTATTCGGTGTACTGTATGGGAGAAACTGGTTACGCGGCCCGCGCTCGTCCTTCTCTCGGTTATTTGGCCGCTGTGAAAAAGTTCGGTCACCCCAGGCCTATAAGAAAGGGAAATACCCGCTTACTCGTTCGACCAAATTTCCGACAATTTCTCCTTCTACGGGATTTCTAATTGGCAATTTATCCCTAATGCGCCAACAATTATTATTTTAATATTGTCTTTTTTGATTGCTCCTATAAATATCGTAATCGAACACCGTCCGACCGACGAAAGACAATAAATATTTCCGTTTGTTCGACTTTCGTAGGCTTTTCGGACATTTAGCCGGTCTATTCTAGAACACGGGTGGTTCGGACTATATTTCTCCCGCATTTCGGGCCCGAAACAATTCTTAATGTAAATCGTTTTCCCATTTTACGTCCCCTCTAATCCGCAACGTAACGCGTTGTATAAAAGAAATTTGCCCCGGTCCGGTACCTCGTGTCTATTCTAAATGGAAATTACCTATAGGCCTAGAGGATTATATTCCGTACGGTAGCAGTCGTTCTGCGATTGGGAAACCACATCTTCCGGGACCGCGTGGATTAGACCGTCCCGCACTCGAATTATTCCGCGGATTATTCCGAGGGTACCTACTCCCTATCGGGTACGAAACCGCGCTGTCCGATGGCCTGGATAAATAGGCCACTCGGGTGTCTCGGAACGAAGCGGAGGCGTGGAAGAATTCCGGAAGTAAACCCTAGGCAAAAAGGCGTGTCCGTCGTCGGGGTGTTTTGTTCTTCTCGTCTTTCCGCCGTAGGCGCGGGATCGATAATCGGCGGGTGGGGAAACGCCGAAATGGGAGGCGATGCGCAGTAACGGTATCCGGCGCCGCGCGCTCGTCGTTACCGAGAAGAGAGAAGAAGAAGCCAATAGACGGAGTCGCGCCATCGGATCGATGGCGACTCCGCATTGGAGGACCCTCCGGCGCGTGCCTTCTCGGGTTCCCGGGGAGGAGGACCGACGGACGGAAAACCAATGGAAGACGCGGCTTCCGGAAGCCGTCGGAGGAGCCGGTGGGCAGATTTCCGGCGGGGGAGGAAGGGGAGGGAACCGAAGGATCGGACGTCGGCCTCCCCGTGTTACTTGACACTACTACAATTTTTGTCGTACGACAGGAACACAAAAATGTGCTAGTGCCAAAGAACGGAGGAGTACGGTACAGTACGAGCTTCCGTCGAAGTCGGTGCGCCGAGCTCGGGGCCCGCCTGGGTGTTGGACGGAATTCCTTTATCTTTGGCACCCAAGAACCCACGACTTTCCGACCACATCTGTGAATTCTTCCAGTGCCAAGAATAAGGGAAACCGACGACGGGACGGTTCCTCTTCCGCAGAAAGAAACGGTCGGGCTTTCGGGCCCCGAGGCCCCGGTGGGGCGCGCCGGTCGGGCCCGGGAAGAAGAGGACGGTCCGCCTTTCCGGCGGAGGCCAAAGGGTGGGAAGGGACGGTCGGCCAATTACCCGGAAGGAAGCGGCCGTCGCACTTTGGCGGATTCGCGTGATGCGTGGCCGAGTAATGGATTTGATCGCTTCCGCTCGCCCCCCGGTTATTTTGGGCCGGCGCCTTCCTTTTGTTTCCGTTCGTCCACCGGCTCATTACTCGCGGTCGTTACGCGGCTGTCGCTCCGGCCCGGCCGATTCGCTCGGCCGAGTTACACCGGGGTAATCGTCGCACTGTCTTGGCCGGGTTACGTTTCTCTTTTTGTCGTAGGGACCACCGCCGTCGCGACGCCTCTAGACGTAACGCGTCTCTGCCCGCGGCTTGCCCGTGCGCGCCATTCAATCGACATTTCCCGAAACGAGAGAGGCAAAACTGCGGTGAAAGGCAAGAAAATCGCTGCTAGAAAACGCGTTTGTCTGGAATAACCGAAGACCTCCGGGCCGTCGGGTCACTCCCGACGAAACTCCGCCGACAGCCCCCTTCCCCGGCCGAAAGGTCGGGTCGATCGAGTAGAAACGAGAAAAAAAAGCCACTTTCTACCGCGGAAGAAGTTATCTGCCGCCGTTTTCTTAGCTTCGGACGTCACCCGGCGGGCCCTTTCGTCGGCCCGGACTTTCCCCACCCCGTCCGGGCCGCCGCCGGAATCGTAGGACGAAACCCCCCGCCTCCGCCGTCAATTCTACCGGTCTTTTCGGCCGAAATTTTCGTCCTTTCGGCCACGGGCCGCGGGATCGGCCCAACCCCGGCCCGCTCCTCTCCGACGGCGTCGGGAATCGCACCGCCGTACAGGGCGCCCGCCGGGACCCGGGACCGAAAGAGACCGGCAGAAATCCCGCGGCCGGAGGAAAGAAAGTTGCGCGGAAGGAAAGGGGCCGGGTCCGGACCCGAAAGGCCTCCGGGCCCGGAAGACTCGGGACTTACCTGAGCGGGGCTCCGTGACGCGTCGACACCCGTCGCTCTCCCGACTGACGCGCTTCTCCGCGCCGTTTCGGAATCGATTTGGACTGCAGTGACGTCATCGGTGCGTGTACCAGTCGCGGGGCCGGGTCGAAGTGTTTGTCCACCTGTCCCAGCGCTTCCGAGCCCGGCGTTTCCGGGAAAGCCGCGGCGCAATGGCCGGGCGGGGCGCGCGCGCGCGGGCCCGGTACCGTGGGCGGTGGGAGAGAGCAGATCATTCCTGTTACTCTTCATAGCACTAGAGAAATCACGGGTTGACAACAGAGCCGTGAATTCTTCCAGTGCCATTAAGAGGAAGGGAACGACGGCGGACCGGCCCCGCCCACCCCGCGCTCGACCCCGGCGCCGGCGCTAATTAGCCCGCCGGAAGCGTCCCGGGGCCGGGGGTGGCGGCCCGCTCGCCCGGCCGGGTCCCCGGGGAGGCCATTAGCGGATCGAAGCCGGACGCCACGCTTCCCATTATTTATTCATTTCCTCCCTGCCATTGGTCGGCGGACGGCCACGTCACGCGCATTGCGGCATTCGATGCGGAGCCCGGGGACACGCCCAACGCGCGTCGGGCCAGACTCCCGGACTCGGCGGCCGCCGAAGGCGTCGGGCCTGCCGGGCCCGCCCGGAAGAGGAGGAGTCGAGGCGGTACTTACCGCGGCCTCCGACGTCATTCGACGCGCCGCCCGGGACCGAAATCTTTCGAAAAATTCCAAGGTCGAGGTCGAGGTCGGAAGGGAAAGGGGGAGAAGCGCTTCGGTCGCCATGCCGGAAGAAGAACGAAAGAAAGGATGCGCCGCCCGCAACTCGGCCGCCGAGGGACGCGTCGGCCCGAAAACCAACCAAGGGAATCGAAATTGTCGAGGACGGGAGCGACGACCCGGTCCAAGGACTCGCCATCCTCGCTCTGCCCTTTTTTTCTCCACCCGCTTTATCGTCCATTATTTGCCGTCTCCCGGCGCTAATCGATCGGCCGAATTTCTCTGATTTAAGTCGAAACCTCGGTGCCATCGCTCGACCGTCTTCTTTGTCTGTCGACGACGCTCGGGACCAAAGGCCCAAACACTGGCCGGGACACTTTAGGGCTTTCGGCACGGCGGACGAGTACCCGTCCAGGGGACAAGAAAGTGGGGTCCGGCCCGCTTCCCCGGTCCCGACCGGAACCCGATCGGGTCTTCCCGCGCCCGCCCACCGCCCACGGCGGATCCACTCGGCAGAGTTCACGAAAATACTCAAACCCGTTTAACCGTCGGTGGAGGGAGGAAAACCGTCCAGACGCGAACACGGTTACGAAATTGCAGGCGGAACTTTGCGCACTTCTGTAGTCTCGACAACACCGCGGCTAAAATAAACCGTTACCTTCGGATCGAGTCCGAAGACGGGGAGGGAAGCTTTGGCCCGGCCTTAAACGCTTCTTCCCGTTTCGCCGTCGTCTCCCGTCGGACGGCCATCGGCCAGGATCCGGAAGGATACCGACTCCGTCTTCGCGGGTCCGAACCCTTTCCTTTCGAAGTGTCCGTCGCCCCCGGCCCGCCCCGCGCCGGTCGCCCCGCCGAAATCGGTTTTTCTCTCAGAAAATCGACCGGCCGGCGGCTGAAAGGCGGCCGCGCGCTCAACCCCTACCTGGCGGCCACCGTCGGCCGGCGACGGCGACGTCCCGTCGGGACGGCGGTCTTCCACGGGTCCGTCTTCCGGCCCTGGCGGCGGGGCCCGCGCTCCCTTCCCGCCTCTCTCGGCCTGGCCCCGGCGCCTTCCGATTTCCTCCTACCTGGACGTGACCCGCCGATCGACCGACGGACGGTTTGGCGTCCCACGCGTCTAGCGCCGGCGCCGACGTCACGGGAAGTACGTCGGAAGGCACGTGACTCTCCGACCGGGAGAAAGCCACCCGTTCGGCGGAAGCGTCGGCGCGGCGGCGCGGAGCCGGAAAGACCCGAGGTGGCCGACGCCGGGAGCCGGGCGAAAGGGGACGGGAGACGACGGAAGAGATCCGCGGTCCTCCCGACGGGGAGTCGACGCGCGCGTTGCGGAGCGCGGAGGACACCGGCCGCGGGCGGTCGAACGCGTCGGCCGGTACGTCGGACGCGGATGTTGCGCCGAAGATGCGTCTTACCTGGAGGGTCGCGTGGCGAAAGTAAGAGGACGACGCGTCCGGTAAGAACTGGTCGGGCGCCGGTTCCCGTGGCAAATCTCTCCTTTTCCGTTTCTCCCGCAATTAAATGTGTGGCGGGTTTCTCTGATTGGTCCGCCGTCGGCAGTCGTTGCACCTGCAGCCAGCCGAGTCAGTGACCACATCACCTGTCGCCGCTCGCATCGCGCCGTTTCCCACCGTGCACCGCGCCGACGTCACCGTTTTCTACACTCGTCGGCCAATTCCCGGCCGGCGGCGGCCCGCGGAACCGACCGGTCTGGGCGCGCCAGACGTCGGCCCGAAGACAATTAAGGGTTGCAGTCGACCGTTTTCGTCCGAAGCGTGGACACCGCCACCGCGCCACCTCCGACTCTCCCGCGCGGAAAGCGGCCAGCAACGGCGGAAGTCGGACGCACGTGCCGGAACACGGCGCTAAACGGAGAGTTCGGGCAGTTCCACCGGGGTAAGTGACCTTTCCGCTTTATCGGGGCCCGACGGGAAGATTCTGGTCGGAGTTGGGGCCGGCGCCGGCGGAGACCGGGCCGCGGAGGGCCGTCCGGGCCCCGAGCGCGAGCCGAGCGAGAAGAAAAGGCGTTTTACGGATGGCCTGACGCCAAAGATTCGCCACGTTCCGGCGACGGAGCGTGACCGGAGCGCGTCCTAAAAACTCGGCGGTCGCCGAACCCCGTTTCGGACGCCGGTGGATCCGTCCTCGGGCATTTAGGTAAAAGGGTAGGAAGGGTGGCGGCCGGGTCTTCCGTCTCCGAATACCGTCCTTGCGGTCGGAAGAGTCGGGCCGGGTCGAAATAAAGTGGCGCCGGCGACGAGGAGACTCGATTCTCCGCCGTGGTATTAAGCCAACAGTACCTACGACGTGGTGGGCGAAAGTCTGCCCAAACAAAAGCCGGTGTAAAAACCCGTAGCGCCAAAGCGGATAAGGCCTTTCCCGTCGTTTACCGTCCCTTCTTTCTCCTTCCCCTCTATTGTTTCGCGCCGTATAATTTAAAATAGAAATAGTTTGGCGCGAAGATTCTTTACCCGTTTCCCGGCAAATAGGAAAACCGCGGAGAGGACATCCGGTCGACTACCGACGGAGATTTCGTCCACCGCGGTAACCTCGACCCCGGCCGGTAACCGGGCTACCCGGTAGGCTTTGCCACCCCAAGGCTTTCCTCGGCGTCCGACGATTACGGACGAATTTATAGTGGTATGTTCTTTGTATTCCTATAATACGATTGGCCGCGCGGCGTATAACGCCAATACGAAGTCTGTTACCATACGACCGGAGGCGACTTCTGTCTTTTTTTCGTTGGGTTTAAAGCGGCGCGGAATCTGGGGTGACGGGAGGGTAACATTTTATGGGAATGGTACGAAAGTAAACACCGGCCGGCGTATTTACGAAAAAGACGTCGGACCGATAGGGTCCTTAACCGGAGGGCCGACCATTACGTTAGACAATAGAAGTAGTTTTCGAGCACCATTATCTCGGTCGACCGGTCTCTTCCCGCGTATCGGAGTCGGAATTTTCTACCCGGTTTCTTTCCGTTCGTCCCGTTTTCGTCGGTGTTTTTCGGGTTTCGTCTTTCGGAAGCTTCCGCCGGCGGCCGTTATCCACGGTCTAAATTACGTTTCTCGGCCTTCTTTTCCTTTCGGTACGCGTTAGTGTTTAAGCAACCGTTCCTTAAAGTTCCTCATTCCCCGGATTAACGTTACGGGCCATTATCTTTTCGGCAGCCATTAAATTTAATTCGGACGGAGAAACGCGCGTGCGGGTGGGGGTGAGAGAGCGGCGACTTTTGTTTTATGGTTATTTACGGAGTACCGGAGGAAGGGTGCCGACAAAATACAAACTTCTTCCCCCGGTATCCACTACCGCTAGATTTTATACGCGCTTAAAGGCGATTCGAAACGAAATGGTTTTGTAAGAATCGTTCGGTTACCGCGAAGGGCGGACGACGGTAGCTGGGATAAAGTTGTATATTTTCGGGTGGAAACGGCCAGGCGAGTGGCAGAAGAGAGACGTTTAACTGGTTAACGGAGTTATGCCGGGAAGCAGCCTCCACCCGGACGGGCAACGACACCGAGTTACGTAAATGCCCGATAAATCGCGGTACGAATTTCCACCGCGGATTCTCCGCCCGTAACGTATTTGGCTTTTCTCCCGCGCGATGAGAATTACTCTCGGAAAACTTGGTTTCCGATTCGACGGAGTAGAAGCCAATCGGTCCGACGGGCGCGGATTATTTTCTATAGAAAAGGGAGATCCCGGGCCGTTCCAGTTTTTACGGGAGTGGGCGCCAATACGGTAACTTAAAGGAGTACGGTACGACCAGACGTTTGCTTCCGAGTAATTTCGATTACGCCGTGGGATTCCGACAAACGATATTCCGAGTGATAAAACTGCGGGCGCTGATTATCGGGCTGGGTAACGCGTAACAAGACGATTATTTAATAGCGAAGAGCTAGGATTCGATAAAAGTCTCTCCCCCCGGCCGGTGGTTAATGTAGGAAAAGTAAAAATTTGCATTTTCTGGAACGATTATTCCGTTGTACTGTATTCGGAGTAGCGTATACGACCTAACCCTTTGGAATCGAAGGCTTAGGGAGAAGCGAGTGGTAAATATCCGTAAACTACTTGGACCGTATCCGTAGAGCGTATTTTTATCGCGCTAACGAGTAAGTACGGCGAAATCGATAAATGAAAAGTGCGGGGCGCGGATCCGATAACCGGCCGATGGTCGACGAATCGCTGGGATTTTATTTCCTAATCTACACCCCCGGTAGAGTCCGCGCCTTTGTAGGTGGACGGTTAATCGGGCCGGGAGCCTTAAACGCCGAGATGCGGTGCTCAGCGTTCGTTAAAAAGAAGGAAAGTATTTTATTTTAGGTGAAGGCCAACGGCCTCCACCGGTCACTTTTACTACTTACGTCGACCTTTCCGTCCGGAACCCCCGGACGGCCTGGGTTTTATCGGTATTAAGACGAGTGGCAGCCGTTTAACCTCTCGGGCAAAGGGGAGAATTCCGTCGGAAAAACGGTTCCCGTTTCCCGTCCCTCCCCACTCTCGGCACCCGACCGGACTTATCGGACGGAGGATACTGGTTAAAGGCGATATTTGCCTAAGCCACGGACGAAAATTTAGGAAGGGCGGGCAGAAAAGTCTCCGTAGTCGTCACCCCGTAAAACACACCGCGGGTTGATTGTACTTTTTGCCCGGGTACGAAGTCGACCTAGTCTAATTACCGGAGACTTCGATCCCGCCACTTCCGGATAGGTCGTTAAGTTTTCCGGTGGAACGTCGAACCCACCGTTTACGTAGACAAAGGTAATCGACGTTCGCTCCGTCTCCACTCTTTTCAGCAAATTCCACCGGCTACGTCCGACCGGATCGTCGGGGCGGTAAATCTCTCGAGCGTACGAAGCGTGCCCGCGGGTAAGAGTAAAGCGGCTTTTTTTTAACTCCGCCGTCCCTTCTCGTCTTTAGCCCCCACCTTTCCCCGTTATCCCGGGCCGATCGGCGTGAATTCGCCGTAAGTCGGAGGCTATAAAAATACTCCGTAATCCGGCGGGTTAAACCGGCCGACCGGACACCTTCCGGCGGGAGTAGCGGAAGTCGACCGCGCGCCGAGATTGGCGCCGGAAAACCTCCTCCCCCCCGTCGTCCGTCGGGTACCGAACGGAAAACGCTAGAACGGCCGGGTAGGCCGGTATCCGCGGGACGACCTCCGACCTAGGCCGGCCACCCGCACCGTAATACGGCTTGGCGGTTCGGTCGTCGTCCGTGAACCGTTGGCCCGTGAAATTCGCACGTTTTTGTCCGCCGCGAAAAGAAACGAAATTTTTTGAGAAATTAGCGTAAAAACGGAAACGGATGCCCGAGAAAAAGCCAATTTCGTCACCGGAGAACCACCGCGGCCGACTCCGGAGAGACTCGAAAGGTAACGTGGAAATTACGTAATTATTCCGGACGAGGTAGAAAGTAACGCGCTAAGCGCCTAGCCGGTAAAGCGTAGAGTACCGCGCTTCTCTAGTCCGGAAAGAGTGGACGGGGAGGAGACGAAGCCGGCGAAATATACTCGTTTGGGTCATCGTACGGCGTTAAACACCCACGAAAAAGAAAAGAAACCAACCAAAGCCCTTAGTGTACCGGCCAGGCGGACAGAGCGTAAAAAAGCGCTAACGGCTGGCGGAGCAAACGGATGTCCTCCGCTCTATCCTGGAAATTATTGGTCGGTGGTAGTAACCCCCCGTAAATGTCCCCGTCGGAAACGTCGGCCTTTCTCCATCCGTCCCGAAAACTTTTTAAATCTCCCAATTGTCACTTAATTTAATAGTAAATGTTACGAAAACATTTCTATCGACCCGTACGATTCGTCGTCGTCGTCCTTCCCCTCTTCGCCCTTCTCCCCGGCCGCCAAAATAGAATCTTCCGGATATCCGTCACCTATTAATCCGATCGACGACGTCGACGTCGGTTCACGCGATATTTGGCGTAGATAGATTGTGACGCGTCGGGTGTTTCCCCTCGTTTACCGAAGAAGGAAAATAAACACTTTCCGCTATTAAAACGCAACGCGAATTGGCTTTTGTAATTCCCGGCCGTCCGAGTTCGAATTTCTTCCACCCGCCTTTCCTTTAATCCGTAATTTCCACCCCGCTTCTATTCCGAATCTTTAATATCGATACGTAACCGGTGAAAATACGGTATCTTAATTTTCTAGAAACGATGGCAATGGTTCCTAGAAAATCCGGGTATTTCCACCGGTCGCGTATCCATACAGTACTTTCATTTAACTTTTCGTCGTCGCTTTAATTCTTTTAGCCCGTAAGTGTCTTATATTAGTTTCGAGCCAACCCCAACGGCATATCCCGTATTTACTCGAATATAAGACCTAAGTGTAAGCTTCGCTTTTCCTATCGTTATTCCTTAAATATACTCCTCGTCTTCGCGCTCCACAAGCGATAAATTATCCGGGAAAAGGGCTCGAAACTGGAATTTTCCGGCCGCCGTTTTAATCCTCTTTAACGCTAGTATATTTAAGAGAATCCTGGCGGGACGGCGCCATTTATCGCCGGAAACTCGAAATCGTCCGGGCTCGAAAGAACAATGGAAACTAAACATAAATTTCTATTTAGTCTCGCCTCCCGTCTCTTTTCTCGTATCGACGCCGAGTTCGTATTCTAAACACCGGAGGAGGATTTAGTAGAAGAGCAAATTACGTCGTCTAGTCCGTTGGGTTTGTTTACGAAGAGAAGGAAATGGACGGGGCGCGCTTTAAATGCGCCCCTTTAGATAACTTTTTATCGGGAAATCCATAAAGTAAAAGAAAAAAACTGCATAAATAAAGTCGGTTTACCTAGATTTCTTATCGAAACGAAGCCTGGCCGTTCGTGCCGTTTTTCCACTCCCTCGGAATACGAAAACAAAAATCGAAAAAACGACCGGGTTACCGGACGTATACCCTCGGAAGAACGATGCCGAGTGCGAAAAGTTTCGGTCTGGTCGAAAAGTTCAAATAATTCTATTTTAAAGTTCTTCGGTTTGGCCAATTTTAGGTCCAGTTTTACGTCGATAAATATCGGTAAGCGGATTACGGTAATAAACGACGTATTCTTTTGTCTTCATGGCCGGAAAAGCCGACGTAGAAGCCAGTTGGTCGCTACCCGCTCGGAAATCTTTGGTAAAAGCAATCGAAATACGTTTGTACGTTTCGTGTATAAATGTAATAAGACCGGTGCGAGGAAAGCCGATTTCTTACGCCGGAAAGGTAAATCCAGTTTTGAATTTCTGGTGTTTTATTTAAAAATGATGGATTTTATGTATTTTCTTTCGCTTCCTCCGTCGCTACAACTGGCTTAGAGTAAAATTTAAGAGTTTTCCGAACTCCCCGGAGACGGTATTTCCGAAAATTTCTGGGTTAAAAATAGATAGGCCTAGTGACACGAGTCGAGAAACTAGCGTTTAGCGTACGTCGCCAGAGTACAAATGAAAGAAAGAGCATTTAACCTAGGCCGAGCGAAAATAAAACTGCGATCAACGGAGTGAATCTTTTCCAAGATCCACTCCGTTGATCGCAGTTTACGAAATTTCGCATCGTCCCCGGTGCGCTTTATAACGCTTTACAATTTATTTTTTGCGTAATTATAAGGTTGTGGAGGAAATCGAAATTTCCCTATCGACTAGTTTCTGTAACGACCGTCTTTTTTATATTAATTAATATGTTAATTTTCTACCATAAAGTCCACGCGTCGACCGAGAACAACAAAGAATCCGCTCTTTCTCTCGTTGCGTACAGATTTAAAATCTGTTTTATTCAATAATTAATTGCCTTTAACAGTAAATGAAAGGAGAATCCTCCAAGAACGATTTTGCCCTTTTCTCCGTTTAGAACACGAACAATTCTTTCGGCGCAGAAAAGTTTCGTTTCCAGCTTTACGTTTATCCTCTTTACATTAAGAAAGTTATGAATTATTAAAAATTACTTTACAAAAAGTCTGCCAGATCATAAATTATTCCGAGAAATGTGGAAAATTTTCCCGGAAATCGGGATTAAAATAATTTGTAATTTTTTCCGGGAATTCCCGATTATAACTGATAAAAAAAACTACTCGGTACTGGTTAAAATTCTATTTTTTTCTTTCAAAATTGGACTAAGGATTAGTCGAATCCCCCTTTCGTTCCGGCCGACACGCGGCCGAAAAGTTTAAAATAAAGTCGTTTTTATTCTCTTACTTTTTCTAAATAATAACCACGCAAATAAAGTGTAAAATTGACGTCGTTTAAGCGCGTAAATAAAAGAAGGACGAGATTTTAACGGAAGAGAGAAGATAAACCCCGGGACCGGTTATAACAAAATGACTAAAAGCCTATTTGATTCCGCCCCTCCTAACCTGCGGGAAAGGTAGAACGCGCGGCGTCACCCCTCTTTCCGTCATAAAGGCGCCCTACCATCACGCCCGCGCCACACGCGCTCTACCTTTACCTATCGATAACGAGGTAACGATTGGGGAAAAGGCGGACGAAACCCCTACCTCCTCTTCCATTTTCTACGCGCCCGTCGAATTTGTTAGGTAAACGGGCGAGAGGAGAACCCGATATTTATTCTACCCCCGGGAAAATTAAGAAACGGCGGAGAGAGTCGTCGACTTAGTGGACAAGGTGCGACGGCCGTGCCACGCTTGGCTCGAAACCTTGTTTACAGAGAACGTAGAGTTATTATTGTTATTGTTAGTATCCGTGGTAACGTTTCGGAAGAGAGACAAACCGTAACGACGATATCCTGCGGTTCTGCCTAGTTCGTAAGACTAAGTTTGATGGTTTAATCGATGTAATAAGCCGTCGAGTCGAACGGAATCGATCGAACAAATCTCCATTTGCCTTAATCGCCGGGGATAAAATTAAATCCGAATTATTCGAAGGTTAATAAGTCGTTAACCACCGTAGGGCGATACGAGGCTTTTAGGCCAGAAAAAGGCTAAGACAGTCTTATTCCGTAAGAAGCCTACTGTATTCGTTTACTCGTATCGTGCGGATACATTTATAGTCTCTTACGCGCATAAAAGGTGTAAATCGCCGATCGGACTGGATCGACTTACCACCGGACGGCCTCTTTACCACCCAGTAAATGGTATCGTTGTCCCGTTTCGTCGGCCGCGCCTTTACCAAGTAGCGTTGTTTTATTTATTTACCCACCCGCAGTTTACGGGGGCGAGTAACTACGCCAGCCGGGCGACTGACAAAAGAATACGAACTGAGAAAATTAACTGGGAAAAGTGTCTTCGAATAGGCAAACGCGATAAAAAGAGGGCGGATGGCTTTTACAATGCTCGATGTCCGGACGTTCGAACGGCTGTTTTCTACCCGACGAAATAAACCAAGTCCGGTGTTTAACGCGAAATTACATTTATGCCAATTTACTCGAGTCTTCCATTATATTTTCGCTCGTAAGTAAGCTGGGTTTTGTTGGTTTTTAAACGGGACTTTGCGGCATTTCCTTTCTCGGAAGCCCTAGAAACAAAATTCAAAATTATAAAATACATTAACCAGACACTCGGACGCCGGGTCAAACGCGTAGATCCCCGGCTCGGTCTACGGATTTAGAGGCGGTCGGTGTTTTAAATCGGTTAAAATGGCGCGTGGCGATTCGGATGACGTCGACGGTGGGGTGTATGCCGAAATACAAAAGATAATTACCAATGCGGTCGATATCGGCTAACGGATTAATATTAAAATGCCGTTTATTGATCGGACCTACCGTACAGTATTCTAGATTCTTCCGGATCTCGGGAGGATATTGCGGGCCATTCCGTTGTTTTTGCCATAACTGCCGAAAGGGATGGCGAAGTAAACGAATACTTAGAACCGTTACGGGTTACTGGTACAGTTTTTACCTTCTTCGAAGGTGAAAACTGTACCAGTGAAGTGAAAGCTTTTCTTATTCCGCAATTTAAACCTGGTAGGCCCGCGTTAAAATGAAATAGGCTAAACACCGTTAGAAGCCAAAACGGTATCTACAGCTTAATTATCTCCATCGGACGAAAATTTACAAAAAGTATCTAGAACAATACTATTGATAAATAGTGGAAAGTTTTAAAAAGTTCGTTTTACCGTAACAATAATATGGCGAAATAATAACTTGTCAATTGTGTGAGAAATTTAATATCGCTATTGGACATTGTTTTTTATTATGCCAACAAATTTCTTATCTTTGTTACCTTATTTTTAACAGGAGAAAGCGGAAAAGACGACGTAACGAAGAAGCGTAATTACGTGGATTACTCCGCCTCGTCCGTTGTTTGCCAACTCGATATTAATTATCGGCCCGTCTTCTCGTTTAAAGGTACTGTACGTGGTGTTTTGGATTAGTAGATCCGTGTTTAAATTACGCGGGTATTACCATAAATTCCCAGGGAATTCTACGATAAACAATGCGTATAATGGAATAAACAAACAGTTTTCGTAGTTTATGGGTTATTCGTATTCCCGTCGGACGTGTTTCTGTCAAAAAACACCGAGAAAACAAATATTTTTCCACAATGCCAACTTTTTCTTTCTTAACATTTTTCAAATTTAAATCCGAGTATATTTTCTTCACGCGACTACCCGTAATATTGGTTGGTCCCGGGCCAAAACGCGTTTTTGTCGGTTTCTTCCTTTGGGTGGATCTGGTTAGACTACACCCGGGTTGATAAGAATTTATTTTATTTATAAAATTTAAGATTATAAATGTATTTAATTTCCGGTTAAAACAGAATATTCTATCAATAAATTGTTTAGTTATTTATTGAGAGATTATTTTGTATACAAATGCGTGTCGTTACGAAATAATAATATAATTGTTTTCTCGATTGTATTTTATGTTTTTAAAGAGGATGTATGCGATGCAAAATGGCATTGGAAAAGGCCCATTCGTACGGGAGATATTAGTAGAAACTCTAAATCCTTTGAGCTAAAAGCTCTGGTTTAAAAATTCGTTTTTCATTATTGTTTGAAAGTAATTTTCGCCGGGTTATTTTAATAGAGACCAATGAGTTATTTTGATACATATTTACCCACGCGTATTTCGTGATTTTCGATTGGTCCTACGCGAATGGGCCTTTGTCAACGAAATTTTGCGTGAAACGAGAACGATTCCTCTTTATATAAATAAAATACAATCAGTAGGTGAGGGGCTGAGGTGGCGACTTCCATCGTCAGAACGAAAACATTTCCTTACAAATAATCACCGTACGCTTCGTAAAAACGACATTATGGAGTATATAACGAGAACTGGCATTGTTGTAATTACAGATTAATATATGGTGCGTTCGATAAAGATAAGAACATCCAACATTTCTCGAATAACTTGAGAGTTCTAGCAGCTATTACTGTCCGACTGTTCTCACTTATTTATTTCGAAAAGACACGCTAGCAGTTACGATTCTAAATAAATTAGCGGGAGAATTATTCGCAAAAAAATGATTTTTTAGTGTTCGATAACGATCAGAACACTGGCGAATAATGGGCAGAAAATGATATTTTCGCGGTTATTAATGAAAGCTGGTAACCAGAATGCCCTTCGTTGTTTACGATTACTTTGAAAATTCTGTCCACCATTTAGTCCAGTGTTTCTCAACGGGGGCGATATGTGGGCATTTTTCCGTGTTGAGGGGGCGATTAGTAACAATTTATATTTTAGGGGGGCGAAAAACAATTTTCTGAGCGATATAGTAAAACATTATATTAAGAATAATTAGATATTTTATTCGTTAAATCGTACAATAATTAAACGAATAACATTACACTAGTCACTAGTCCATTCGATGCGGTACGAATTTGGCGTTAGCCTCGGCCCTGGGCATCGGAATTTTGAAGCGAAGGGGGCGATACCACGTAACGGTTTTATTGAAGGAGGCGACGATTCGTTAGAGGTTGAGAAACATTGATCTAGTCGATCGAATTTTGAAGAAACCCCGAGGAATTTCTTGCCATTTCTCAACGATTACAATCTTTAGGTCTGCGGTCTTATCGTACCGCTTTGCAGCAGTCCCCAAACATTCTCCGTACGGTTCAAATCCGGTGACGGGACTGGTCAATCCACCACTCGAACCTCGTTTGGCCAGAAACCGTTCCAGGGTAATAGAAAGGAGCGTTATCTTGCCGGAATCGCCATCCACCACTTCCCAGTCTTTCTCGAAAGTAAAGTAGATACATTTCTAGCTGCCGGATGTGTCCTTTGGCATTCTTCTTTTCTTTGGAAAAGGCAATATTTGTTTTCTTTCGCTCTCCGGAGGCAGCCCAAACCACGACGGAACCCCTCCCATTTGTCGTTTGGAGTAGATTTCCCTCTCTTTTCTTAAATCGGGCCAATAGTATTGACAACCGGCGGGCCCATCTAAATTGAACTTTTTCTCTTCCGATGGCACTAAGTTTCTCCGCCGATCCTTCCGGGTGGTGCGATTTCTGGCTCGAGTCAGTCTGGCCGCATCGCGCTTGTCCGCAAGCTTTAGGTTCGACTTTCTTTTGGCGTATTTGAGCAGATTGACGGAGCGAATTACGTTCCGAGCTTACTCCGTATTAGGATTTTGCGGCACTATTTCCGAGAGAGCCTGTTCCATTCTTAATTTCTAATAAAAATGCTCGTTTCTTACGAGAAGTAAGTTTTCGCGGCTCTTCCGGGTTACTTTTTATCTCCATATTCTTTGCCTAATTTCAAAAAGTCTATCTTCCCGTTTTTTACCCGTAGATTTTACCGATTCACCAGCTGCACTTAAAACACTTTTTAAACGCCAAAAGTGTTTGCCCTTATCTCGTCCTTTCCGAATTAACCATGCCCGGCTATACAATAGGACGACAATTTCTGATTGCCATAGCAACAATGACAAATATCGGCTCGATAGCTATCCGGTTAAACATATTTATAAAATTAAGTTAAAAAATTATATACCAATTAAACTTTCGAGCGTTATTATCGAATACTAAAAAGTCATTTTATTATAAATGATTCGCCCGTTAATTTATTTAGAATCGTAACCGTTAGTGTGTCTTTTCGAAATAAATAAGTGCCAACAATCGGACGGTAATAGCTCCTAGGACTTTCGAGTTATTCGCGAAACATTAGATGTTTTTATCTTTATCGAAGGCGGTGTAAATCGATACACCTAAAAATTAAGTTCGACCTCGTCGTCGTTATCCGTAATACGCCGATTGACGAAACCACCCCGGGTAAAACTACGGTTAAAAGGAGACTTATAAGCTGGCAACAACCGTTTTAAGTTCTGCGGTAAACTTAACGTCGGACACAGGCGACATTTTCTATGGCGGCATCTTTACATCGCGCTTCTAATTGTAAATTTATAACGATAGCGTTCTTCGACGGCATTAGAAACGACCGTCCGATGGTCATCTATTCCGCGATAAATTTCTTACGGCCCAATACGCCATTAAAGTGTATAAACTCGTTTTATTTTCCAGATGTTTCTATTATTTATATCATTTCTATATTTTATCCATAAGAAAATTGTAGAAGACCCACTATTTGTAATTTTAGTCTATAAAAATAGCTGAAATAATGACTTTTCTCTTTCCAGAATACAGTATATTGGAAGAGAGAAAAAGCCTCCGGGCATTTCCGAATTGTCGCGTGTCGTCGTATCTATTACGCGGCTAAATAACAGCCGAATGGCTTACAGAAGTTAACTGGGTTTATAAGTTAACGTCGACGCGTAAAGTTAAAATGCGACTTAATTCACTAATTTATTTTAATGTTCTTACGGAGCCAATAAGCGTAATAGTAGTTTATAAAATTATACCGGAGGGGGGCGGCGCTTGGATAAGAACGACGTACGGGAAAACAGACTCGAATGCGCGGCTCTTACGCCGCAGTAATTTTATTATTTGAATAAACCCGTTACTTGGAAATATTTTCCAATCGATATTATCCAGCATAATTCTGCCAATCTATAAACGAAGGATCGATTAAAGCCTCGTAATAACTTTTCGGTATTAAAGCTTTCTTAAAGATGGAGATTTTACTAAGGGAAGAAAGTACTTTTTGATGAATTTGCCAACCGCGGGAACACGCCGACCCATGCGTTACGGTATATTCGATTGGTAGAACTTATAATCGAGATGGAAATAAATTAGGATATCGCTCTCCCACCTCATTACGGTATTTAATTGCCTAATTCGAAAGGTGTCGCGTCGCGGATGCCAACGAATACCAAGGCAATAGGGAAATAAATTTATAATAGAGTACGCGGTAGAATATATCGAGACTTAACGTTAATTCCTCCCTGGGTCGTCGTCAACGTTTTACCTTAAAGTCTATAAATAAAACGATTTTATTTCTAATCTTTTAATTCTTTACGTATTAAGTGTTTCGGCGTCGAGCTTACGTCTGTATTATCGTCGTAAGTCTTAAACGGTAAAAATACGGAGAAGGAATTGATATTATATCATCCGACCGGACATATTCTATGCCATTGCGGTTAGTTATTGTAGTATATATCAAAATGAAGAAATACGAATCTCTCGGATCGTTTCCGCTCAACTAACGTCGTTACGTTTCGCTATGGGGAAAGATTAATCGGATCGTTATCGTCGGCGGATGCTCCTATCGTCGATCCGCCATAAAATTTCCGACATCGTGCGATAATTTACATTACGATATTTTATCTTGGTTATAGTAATAGAAACGATGCGCCAACAAAAGGGAATCCCAAGATGGTTTCTAGCGCCAATTTATAGTACTGTACAGTACGGCGCGTAATCTTACTTGTCTCGTATATCGATACATAAATAATGCATGGTCAATATATCGATTACGTTAATTTTAGAAATCCAGAAATAATACGTATAAAGCCATCGATTATTAATTCTGTTTGAGAAGAAAGTTTTATTTTTTTCAATAATATTATAAACAATGGAAGTAAGTAAATCTCGTTCGTTAGTTTCGCTAACAGAAAGTCAAAAGTACAATCGGAGCGTTTGATATTATGTAATTTATATTTAGATTATACGTCTGTAACACTGTATTAGAACACTACCAAGTTCGGTCTGGTAAAATCCTATCGTTGTATCGATTTTTATTTCTTCCGTCGTTTTGAAATTTTTCGACAAATCGGAGAGTACAATACATTCGAAGACCGCGACTGTGAAAATATTTCGTCATCCTCCATTTTTTGCGCGTGTACTCGTTACTTTATTCTCTTCTCGCAATTCCGATTCGAAATTGTTATGTCCAGGCTACGAGTATTTTATTACATAATCACCAGCCGCCAACTCTTAAAAGATATTTACATTTTTCGGTTCGAATTCGAGCGGGCCCCTTTTACCGCGTTCGAAGTTCCGCGCTTCCTAATTCTCGACTGATTTAAGGTTTAAATAATACTAAAACGCGCGTTAAGTAGCGCGTTTAAGACCAAATGCCACAGAAACCGCGAGTAATATTATGAATTAAGCGCGTAAGACCGTCTATTTGTTTTTTCGAATGTGAAAATATCGAGTCTGTAGGCCTACGAGAAAAGAAAAAAACTCGATAAATCCATCGTTATAAGCTAAATCGGAAGAGGCCATTTTACCGTTTGAAAAATAATTTTCGAGAGTAAAAATTTGACGAGCGTGTCTACGGACGAATAACCCTTAGACGAAAAGACGAGGAATAAGATAGAAACGTAAGTTCCTCGTCTTCGTCCGGGAAGAAATTTTCCAAAGTTAACGAAACTTCCTCGAGCTGTTAGAACAGAAATTACGACGCACCTGCCTTTTCCTCTCCGAGAACGTTTACGCCGAAGGGAAGAAAATTCGGGGGAACGGTGGTCCTCGAAACGTCGACCGGGAACTACCGGTGGTCTAGAAACGTTCGATACGGGAGCGGAATGGCGAATAAAGTCTAACGCTTCGTCGACCCGGGTTACCTTTCGCGAATAACAAAAGTTTAAATAATAAGAAGAAAATACTTATTTTTAATTTTTCTAAAATGCAATCGAGAAGTTTTTAATAATACACCGAGCTTCGTTACTATCGGAAGTTTGTCGCACCGGGGAAGGGCGACGGACGACCTCCTCCTAGCGTCCAATAAAGAAAACGTTTATCGTTTCTTAATCGACGTCTCGCCACGTCCTACAAATAATTACGCTTAAATACGTTTCGTGTTTTCGATCGTGTATATAGGTAATTAGAGAAAATGATTACGCAGAATTTTCTCTCCCTCCTTCCCTCCACCCTCCAGAAATTCCGTCGCCTAAAACTCGCGTCGATAAGTAAAAATATCCCAAAATGTTCTCCGGATAATAGAATTCGCCGTATTACGACACTAGCGACCGGGTGACGAATCGGCTTAGTTACGCAATGACGACACGACCACGCGTATTAACGCGGCCGTCCGCTCCACGTAGGCGATTCGTGACGTCACGCTCGGTATCGTCCCGCTTACGTAACGATGACGTAAAATGTTCCCGGACCGACGATCGAAATATATATATAGAGAGACCCGTTACGGATAGATGACGTATAATTAGTTGGTTTCGATACGCGATTATAAATAAACGCGTCGGCTTTAAATCCGTTTGGCGCTTTAATCCGCCATATTGCCGATGACGCGGAATGAATTTTCATTAATTTTTTTACCGGCGCGAATTTTTAATTAGTAACTAGAAAGGAGCGAAAGGCGGACGGAGGGCTTACCGGTTAATTGGGACGGGGTAAGTGGACCGGGCCGAGATCCAGAAAGGGATAGGCAGATGTTAAAAGTAGGAAACAATGGTCTAGTCTAGACCAGAAAATTTCCCCGATTTTCCCGTAAATTGAGCGAAGTGACTTTTCTTCCAACCCACGTACGGTCTCTTCGAAGAACAAATGCCGCGGTGCGGTGGACCGGGGCAATCGAGGCGCAGGTGTTTCGACCAGACCAGACTGTAGTTTGCAAAGAGGGAGAAAGAAAACGCCTAAGAGACCGCGACGTTCGTCGCCATTTATATCGATAAGGCGCCATCGACCGCCGAGACCTTTCTCGACACCGGGACGAATGTCGGCCAATAACGGTAATTAAAAATGTGATTAGACGGTGATTATTCGGCGCGTATACGATTAACAACGAATTAAACGCCCGGCCATCGATGCGACAATAAACAACGTTCCACCTGGAAATCTCGACCTACCGAAGTCGTAGTATCGGAGTCCGTCGTCATTTATTTAAATTATCCTTTAAGTAATTTCTATAATTAATTTAATGATTTCAAATTTCGATATTAAATTTTCAGCTTAACGATGTAAAATGGCGACAAGCTTAACATCGCGGAATGGATAAATATCTCCGGAACTACAAAAAGGTAGAATTAATTAAGCCGTCTTGGACGAAATTGGCCGTCGAACGATTAACGTAAATAATTTTAACGTTGGAAATGTCACCGGAATGTTTTTTATCCTTAACGGTAATACGACATTTTGACAATTGGAATTGCGCATCCGCCTAACTGATACGCTATAGACTATATATCAGGCCTAAAGTGTACGGGTTACGTAGATTTAGCCGGGGTTTATATTATCTACGGGTCCGTAGGCGCGTGGATTATATATAGAATGACGCCACGACGCCATAATTATTTTTTTTTTAATTTCTTTCGGCTCCTTATAAATTCCTTATACTGTAATTTATCCGAACTTTACGTACAGAAATATAGGAATTTAATTATATTAATTTTCTTCAGAAAATTGTAAGAATATATTCATTTAATATCGAGTTCTATTTTGTTATTTTTAACGACGTATCGGAAGCTAACTATTTCGAAATAAGACGAAAGAAAAAAATTTCGTCACGTACTGTACTGTACAGTACAGTACACGCACTCGCACTCGTAAACAGTATACGAATGTAATAACACTTACGGAATCTCCGACGTAGTTTATATTTCGCCTTCCGTCACTATCGATTTATAAATATCGACTTATATTTACAAAATATTTACTTTTCTATTCGAAGAAAAAGTAAAGAAATCTTCCATATTAATCGATAAAGCGCGCAAATATAAATTTCAATTTATTTAAAAGTTACTTATTTCATTCGAATAAAGCTCGAGACGGTATTATAAATTATTTAGTCCCGTTTAGTTTTTGTTATAAAAATATGGATTTTATAAAATGTTCTTTTTTACGTTCACCTTTCTAATTAAGTACGAATTTGCGCGATAAGGTCCGAAAATAATGGGAAAATTAATTGGTTTTACTAATTTCTAAATACTTTTGAATAATTTCGTACAAATCAGAATCGGTTAATTTATTCGTTGACGGATTACGTCGAAATCTTCGATGGCTTAACCGTTAATTAGGGATAAGGTTGCAATTAAGGACCGTTTCTGTCGCCATTTTCTTTTATTTTCCAAGTATTCGACGCCGGTAATTAGAGAACAAAAACCCACATTTTCCTACGGTAAACGACGGCGGTTTTCGAAAAATGGTTTGGTTTTACGGCTGCATTTACCAGTGTTTCGGTGGAAAAGTCAAACTCTAATCGCTACGTACGGAAAAGCGGGAAATGCGCTGCCCTTTCGATTCCGCGAAAATCCAAACATCTGTCAATTCTAGTTTGTTCCCGCGCTAGTTTTTGGATTCGGTCTGCGACAAAAATCTCTCTCTTATCTACCAGCCTTTCTCGTTATTTATTGACTATTTTTACGTTTTTTAATACGCAACATTTGGAACACCGGTAAAGTCGAGCGGAAGGCCTACTCGTACGCTCGACTTTATACATTATTTAGCCTTATTGTTTGTAGGGATGCTGTATTAAATTTCTATCTACTAATCGCTTTAATCCTTATAGGTTTCGCAGCGAAGATACGTGTTTGCTGCGAGAAAAATCAACCTATAAGGATTAAAGCGATTATTAGATAGAAATTAATGCGTCGCGTTACGTATATATTTAACTAGTCGCTTTATAAAATACTTCGGTTTAAAAATATATTACACCTTTTTTAGCCACCGTCTATTTATTTTCGTATATTTCCGGCCCCTCCTCCCGGAAACTACGAAGAATTATCGAAATAAAATACCCTAACTCGCGCAAAACGATAACTCGCCCCGAGTCGAACTTCTAACCCGGATATCCTTTTAATTATATAATTGAAAGTAGATATTCCGATGTCCGCGCGCGATTGTATTCTTCGTTTCCGGCGAAAATATTTCCCACTCTATCGTCGGTTGGGTTGGTGATTGACGGTTTTTTTCCTAAATCTGGGTTCGTTCGAATTCCGCTCGATTGGTACCTTCTACCGAAATTTCTACACGGATTCTTTTTGTTTATTAATAATATACGCCGGTCTTTTTCGTGTCACGTAATGACACGAAAAAGACGTTCGAAGTCTTATCACGCCGCGGTAAAGAGCGAGATTATACTCAACGGCGACGCGAAAAGTGTTTTTTTTCTATTATTATTTTATCGTATAATCCGCTGTATATTCGAAGATGTTCCGTATTTTTATAAATTGAAACTCGCTACCAATCGGCGTATTTTATTTTATATAGGCTATATTTAATAATATAAAAGCCGTCGTCCGTGTACGCGAATTCCTTATAACTGCCGCAATTTTCGTCCAATCCGGATAAAATTTTGGTTACGTTGGTTTTATGTCCTATAGGTTACTTGGCCTATGGAAATATTAGCTATAGAATAAACGTCTTATCCGTCAAGGATGGGATTTAAGTTGCAGCGACGTCAACGACCTCATTTACTTGGCGAGAATTCCTCTTAAGTTGCATTTTTAAATATTTTGGCAACTTCGTTAAATTAAACTTTAAAAAAACGTGGCTTTTACAACAATGAAAAAACGCTTTTTATAGTCACAGCGTGGCGTTCTATTATCCAATGGGAAGAAACGATTCCGCTGTTTTAGATGTATTATCGCGCATTAACTACGCTTCGATGGTCGGTATAGGCTACTTAATCCGTAGAAACGTTAGCTACTCTTCTCAATTCTTCTCTACTTTCTCGTCCAAAGCGGTCCACCGCGCACCAAGGGGCAATCTCTAGTTTAAAAACATTTTTATTTAAAAATGAATAACTTCTAACCGGAATGTTATTCATTGCTTACACAATACGTTAGATTGACATAATAGGTAAATACTACGTCGGCGTATTGCGTAGAATAAAATGAGTAAGTTTCGCCAGGCTTTTCGGAGCGTGGCGATTAACGAACGAGAAGGTGTTAAATCACGATTAAAGAGCGGCGGGAGTTAGCGTAAGAGAATTAGAAACGGCGATAGGATCGATGCAGAATTAACGTTAGAAAAAAAAAAGACAAAGGACCCGTGTATTTAGGCCAATTGTAATGGTAATAGCCGTGTACTGTACTGTACGGTAACGTCTCCGGGCAGAAGTTTCGCCTTGGATGACGGAGCCGAAAGCGGATGGGACGGGCAGTTAACTAATTAACTCGACGGCGAAGGTAATAGCGAAGACGTAATTAAAGCGAAAATATTGCTTAAAATACGCGTGAATTTTTGGCATCCAACCGAAACGCGTCTGCCGGAGGATTGGTCGACCGTAGGACGACGGAAGAAGAGGCGTACACCGTCCGACTATTTAAACCTGTGCGTTGACCTCCGAGTTTCGGAACGATACATTTGTGTGGCGGGGGGTCGAGGCGAATGGCGTAAAATCCGATTCGCACGGTCAATCTATTCTTCTACGCCATATTTCCATGGCAACCAGATTTGCACTCGGTTGAACTTTCGTTCCGCGCCACGAAAATCGGTGCACTCCCGACGTCGAAAGGTAGTTAAGTAGGACCGAAAAGGCCGGTAAATAAATATTTCCGACGACCGATCTACGGAGTGAAATTTCCAGAAATAATTAAGGTTATTTTCATTGGTCGGTCTGGCCAGTCGGTTCACGCGCTTCTTCCATTCGTTATTCACCCGCGAGAAATCTTTTTCTTCACGCAAATTTCGAGAAAGATTATATTTGGAAGATTGGAAGGAAAACCTAGCAATAAATTTCTCTCGCCGATACACCGGAGAAAATACAATCGATTTACGATGCTTTCTATTGATTTTATACGCAGCAGTTCAAACTATTCTATTTTGGATGTCGACTGTATAGGTAGGTGAGGCGACAACTTGTGAAACGAATGCGTAAAAATCTTTTTCAAGAAATACACAATGAAATTACCCGACACTTTTACGTTTTTCTTTTTCAATTACTAGAATTTCGCGGACGATTTAACCTCCTCCGTTCGTTAATTATTCGATAATTATTTTTGACGTAATAGGTGACATTTTTGTTTTTTGTTATTTAAGATTTCTGCCTCGAAGACCCGAGAATTTCACGTTTTAAATAAATTCTAATACTTAAGAACGGAAGAATATTCCTGGAAATGGAAATTTTTTGAACCAGGCGAAACTTTCTGGGACAGTTTATTGTATCGAATCGGGTTTTTCGGAGCGAGGTTCAAATTTGAAACGAACTTCTACAGAACGTCTCGTCCTTTATATTTCGTTTCGTTTTGGGATAGGCGATAGGCCGTAGAACCGTTTATCCACCCGCTAATCCCGACGTAATTCTCGTTTATACGGTACGGTACAGTACTGTACGTTGGTAGATGTAAACTTTCCACATTCCGTTACAAAATGTAATTGCCAACGTATGGATTCGATTAAATATAATTAATAGAAATATGAATCAATGAATTATTAAATTGCTATTAAAATATTAACTGATTAAATTTAGGTAAAACACCAGAAATATTTTTCTTTGTTTATTTGTATTCGCGTGATCGATAGATTTAGTTTTATCTCTCGGCCGCCAATTTGCCCCTTACCAAGGTTTAATTATTCGCGCGCTTTCGAATATTTCGTCGGGAATCGACAATTTTAATATTTGCACCGAGAAAAATATTTTTAAATATTTAAATCCGCTGTCAAACGACTAAGATTGAAGATTTCGATACGCGTGTACGCGGCAACGTCTTTGAGAACGGAAATCGATAACGAGCCGTTCGTATCTTATTTCGGTGTAGATTAAAACTTTTAACGATTTTTCTTTTATTTATTTATTTACTTCTTTTATTATCTCGAATGAAAAGTTTAGGAATGACACGCGATTCTTTGGGACGTATTTAAACGTCGATTCTAATCGCTTTGTTTTGGCATTTGGACATTTTATCCGCAGTTGCCGATTTCTGTGGTTCTTTTACGCCATTCGTCTCGTGTCCGTCTTTTGTTTATTTCGTTACACTAGCGCAGTCGCGCGCTTATAATGCTTAATAATACTAGAAAACGTGGGGCTTAATCGGTGGTCCGTTTAGAAATACGGCGCCTCCAAACTAATACTAGACTACTATTTTTATATTAATTATGTATTTATAAAATAAAACCGTCGAGTATATAAGAATTATACTCCACGGTTCTATTTTGTAATTTTCGACAATTATTCGTGATAATCGTATTTTTACAGGTTTTCAAGTATGGAAAGAGCCAAGGACGTGGCTATGGAAACCCGTCATTACTACCATCATTCCGTCGGTGTAAAATATATTCGCGTATTAGCGCGACTCGACTGTCGTATCTTATTTTGTCCCTACCGACGCTTTTAATCCGCGCTAATCCCTCGGCCGGTTGTTTCTAGGTGAAATTCTTATTTTTTCTTATTTTGTTGTTATTATAATTTAAATTTTTTGTCCCCTCCCAAACTCTCGCGTTCCTAGGCCCGGGTTCGGCCGGCCTAATGAGAAATCCTCCACCCGGCTTAACCACGATAATACTTTTGTAAAAATCGATCTTAATTGTTTATAGTGTTTATTATTTAATTCGAACGCGGAGTCGCCAACCGGAAAGCCTTCCCGCGGGCAATTTCTTTCTAAAATTCAAACGGTTGGTTTCCTTACTTGGTATAAATCCCGGATCGATTAATATTTTACGAATTTATGAATTTACGACACGAAATAACTTTCCGTCATTTACAGTTTGGATACGATTACGACAAAAAAAGACAAAGTTAAGTTATCGCCTAAACTCCGTGTAGTGAGAAAATGACGGCGAGTTAAATAATTAACGAGACATTGCGCAAATAAAAGGACGGATATTTTTTAATATTGATATTTAACAAATGCGACGTATCGAGTAAAATATAGGAAACAAAACAATAGACGAGGCTTTACGTAGTAATATATTACGTCTCTGACGATTTATAACGCCAACGCGTAACGAACCGACGGAATAACAGTGAAAATTGTAAACGAAGAAAATAAAGGCAACTTTATAAGAATTTCGACTTTGGTTTAAGCCCCTCTCCCGGAGACCTTATAAGTTTTTTTTTCATTCGTAACACGAACCGGATCGACGTGGCGAGTTAAATAAGCGGAGCGAAGGAACGGAACTACCCCTGGGTGGAGAAGATGGGAATGGCAAACATTTCGTACTTTATTAATAATTAAAGCCAGAAATCGTAAAGGTAAGAATCGTAAAGGACACGTAAATTTTTAACCAAGGACGATAATTTATCCCGGAGGTTTCCGAACACAGTACAGCACATGGTAACCGAATTTCGTTATTTTATACGCGATCCAAATATTTTTTATCGTCGACTTCTATTTCCGTCGCAATACGTAATAAATAAATTTCAAAAAATTTCATCCCAAATTTCCGTCAGAAGTTCTCTGTAAAGAATCGTTATTAAACGTTTACCAAAGAGACGTCGTTTGTTATTACTTAGCAATTATTTCGTCTTACTCGAAAAGCTCAATTCGGTTCTACCGAGTTAAGCGAATCTTACGCAAATCTCTACCGAACAATTCGTATTAAAATATTTTCGTAGAAAGATAGAAAGAGGACGAAAACGGAGAAAATAACGACCGGGATTCGGAGGCTCTCTTAAATATCACCCCAAAAGCGTTTTAAAAGAGCCCGTCGAATCTACGCCACGCTTAAAAATAAGCTGGTAAATTACGGCCAAATTATACCGTGAAAAACGCTAAACTGCGCATTCGTTATATTACTAGACGCCAATTGCGAAACACGCGAAAACCGAATTGCCACCTCCTCCGTTCTACCGCGGCCATTTTTGAATTTTTCGCAAATGCGCTTCCAAGAAATTCGTAATTTCGGGATTCGGATAAACTTACGGGATTAAAATAAATTATTGATCTTAGGGGGAATTGGGATATCGGCCTCATTTTTGGTCCGAGATAAACGTCGAACGCGACAGCGCCATTGCGGTAAAACTGCCGCATTCGTTCCGACTTATACGACATTAGCGAGGTTGAGGCCGAAGTTTTAAAGGCCAAAACGCGTACGTCGGACGTTCGGCGCCGCTTTCCAGTAAGCCTAGAAGTTTGACGATGGTGTTTGGATAATCGGTGGAATCGAGCTCGACGTTCCAAACACCATTGTCAAACTTCTAGACTTACGGGAAAGCGGCGCCGAACGTCCGACGTACGCGTTTTGGCCTTTAAAACTTCGGCCTCAACCTCGCTATTTAATTCTCGTCTCGCCACAAAATATTTTTAAAAGTTTTCCTCGCGTTCTGTATAATTTAATTATACAGAACGCGAACGGATACGTACGATACGAGGGATGGACCGTACAGTATTGTAGGCCTCGTAACTTCCGGACCGGATTCTCGCGATTCTTACGCAAGCGGTACTCCAAAGAGATTATTGTTCGTCGCATCGGTGGGATTTCGAGTGTTTAATCGTACGTAAACGTTAAATTCGTCGAATGAAAGAGAGAGGAAAACGAAATTGCAAAGGCGTTTTTGTTTTCCTCTCTTTTTGGGTTGGACGGGACTCGGATTCCGAAAACCGGGCACTTTTCGCCCGTACATTTTTGGCACGAGTTTAAGATAGCGTTTTGATTTTTCTACAAAAGTAATAACTTATTTATTGTTGTTTGCTTCGTGTCTAGTAGAATCGTTTGCGGTGATTGGCTATTCTATTCAATATTTTTACTAGGTTTGTCACAACGGTTAGAGACAGAAGCGACTTTCACTCCTTATAATATCCCGAATATCGATTTCGATAAAGGCTATTATAAGAAGCAAAAGTCGTCTCGTGTGTCTAACCGTTGCGATAAATCTATTTAAAATATTGGATAGAATAGCCAATCGCCGCAAACAAAAACTTAATTTCTCCATTCGTCACTAATTTCTAACTTCGTCGCTCTTTCGATCGAAATACGACGGTTACCCCCGAAGATAGAAAGCCGAAAATGGATTAAAATTCATAGACCTTTTGTCAAATTAGCAGAAAAATATGTTTTTATGAAATGTTTAAGAATTTTATATCGCGTATATCTTCAAATAAAATAAAATATACAACGAACGTATATATACATAAATTTATCGTGATATAAAGATACGTTATTATGTTATAACAGCGACGTAATGTCGGGGCGAAGCACGCGTCGTAAACTTAAAATAATAATAAAACTAATTTTATTCGGTCGAAAATCTGTAATAAAACGGACGAATTCTTTTGGAAAAGACGGCAATAATTATTAAAAAGATTTCTTTTTCGTAGTCTTTCGTCACCTTAATTATACGCTCGGACGCCGTTGCGCCTATCGATTTCGTTACCGGAAACGTCGATTTTCCGCGGATTCTTAAAAATAATTTTCTAATTAAATTTCGTAACAATTTCCAGTCCTTTAACCGGGCCAAATTCTCCAATTCGTTACGGCGCTAGTGGGCGTGACCGGGGGATGGGGACGGAGGACCGCGCGTGGCGTACGAATTCCGTTAAACTTAATTAGCGCTTTTATAATATTACCGAAATTGGGTCCAATTCTATCGTCGACGAATTCTAAAACGAGTCCGCTCGGTACGATTGGTCGAGTCGTTACTTTTTTATAATACCATAAAACAATTTCAAGTTGTAATAAACGGCATATTTTTTTATTTACAATTAACAAAATGTAGTACAAATTCCCGCATCTTTGGATAACAGTTTTCGGCGACGAATTTCGGAAGCGGGAATACGGAGAAATTATAAGAGGCGTGGAAACAGAGCCGAAATATCGACGTTTATTTTCGTATCTAATTTCGTATTAGGAATAAGCGAAGAGTCGATCGACCGGATATTTTCCACTTTATTTACACTTAACGTCGACGCTTCCGCGCGGAATAGCGATACGTTTCTCGTCCTCCTGCGCACGATTCCTCCGGAAAACGAAAAGTAAGTTTTCGCAAACGCAAACGCACAAATCTACTTCATTTACGCATAATCGATTAAAACAAATTCAAACGCCTGGTAAAATAAACGGTAGGTAATAAGGCTACGCGAACCGTGGTAAATAATCTACAACCGATTGCCTAAATTTCCCGGCTATTACGAGATTTTATTTAAAAAATAGCTTTTGTATTATTAATCGTAATAAATAAAACTGCGAGTGGCATCACTTCTAACCAGATTTTGTTATAAAAACTTTCTATATTTTTAATTATTATAATCCATCACTAAACGTCTTTGGCTGTCCCGAAACGTTTATTTGCTTATTACAAAATCGCGAAATGCTTAGTTTTGAAGGTAGAAATGATGTTTCGTAAAAAAAACTGTAAATGCTAACAACGAGTAAAACGACAGCCAAAGACGTTTAGTGATGAATTATAATAATTAAAAATATAGAAAATTTTTATAACAAAATCTGGCTATAGATGGTGCCACTTACAATTTTATTTATTACGATTAGCGGCCGAAGTTTTCAACGCGAAAACGTGACGTTCACGTTGAGCGGCGCCATCCTGTTAGCCTAGAAGTTTGACAACGGCGTTTGGAACGTCGAACATGATTCCACTGACGTTCCAAACGCCATTGTCAAACTTCTATACGTAACAGCCGGGAAAGTAAAATGCGGAGAAACCCGAAAGTTCGTGGCAAAGTTTAGCGGAGTGGCCCACCCGACCACGGTTGCCGGATCCGCGGGTTTCTTTCCTTTTCACCGGAATATCCTCGGACCACACCCAGTGGCAAAATACATTTCTTACGGAACGAAGGGCCAGGCATTCCGTCTCCGTCCGACCACGGTAATTAAAAACTTACCGTCATAACGGTGCAAAATAGGGGAACGTTACCTAGGATAGACAAAGGAGAAGAGTAACCGGTCATTCGACCACACTAAGGTACCGTACTCCCACGTCTGGTTCGGTGGCTGTCGTTCGTATATTTCGAATGAGCAAATAAACATCCGTTACAAAATAAGCGGAAACCGTACCACCGACGCTCTACTTTATACCAGAAAACAGTTTCCTATTCGTTTTCCGTAGAACGAATTGGTGGTACGAATGTCACCCACAGCTTATTCCGGCATTGCTGCCTTACACGACTGTTTTTCGGTATCTTAAACGCTACCGGATTTTGACACCGTTCCTGGTAGAATCTTCGTGTTCGCGCGGGTCTTTACAACCAGTACTCTAAGTCTTCCCATCGAAACTAAGAAGGGTATAGAAGGGGACCGTTAAATATTTACTCTTTAATGGTTATTTATTTCGACCTGGAAATATTTCTTCGGTTTCGTACAACCGAATAACACAAACCGTCCTATTGAAAACGTACACAGAAATACTCCATTACAGTAAAAACTTACGAATCGTTTCTTCGTTGGTTTTACGCTTTCCAGTGTCCATTGGAAATTAACTTTTCTACCGGAATTAAAGAAACTGCCGAATCACGTGACGGACGACTTTCCTCTTCCATCCGGGGTTCCCGGCTAACGTTAGCCGTGTCGAAATTCCGATGGCCGCCACCGGGGAAACTTACCGGGTGCCGCTTCGCGCGCTACCTTATACCGCGAGATTACGGGAAGACGGTGGTACCCGACCGAAGAAGAATTAAATTAAAGGCGGACGGACGGCCGACTTTCCGTACGTATTTGAAATCGTATTCGAACCCCCTGCCGGTACCCATCCGTTTTTGGTGGATGCTTCTGGGGTTACCGCGTAATAATCAAGAAAGGAAAGAGCGGAGTCCTCATTTAAAACGTATAAACGGTCGGTGGTTATATACTATTGTATATAAACAACGAGGACACTTACTCTCCTAGTCTCGTCCGGCGCCTCGACTATAGTCCACTTATGACCGTCGAATTACTTTTATAAACGATAAAATCCACTCTAAGGTGTATGCGGAGGTCCGGTCAGCGGTCCGGGAGTCTTCCGGGTTTTCTTGGCCGGCGTAATGCCTTTCCCTTACAAACCCCCCGGGCAGAGGGCCCGCGCGTGGCATGGCCGTAACCAAATAAACCAAATTTCTTTGTAAGGATTTGGCTTTCGATTCCTTTCCGGTTATTTCCAATTTCTTTTAATTTCCGAATGTCCCGGGTACGGACGCAAGAGTAAGTTGTCCGTTACTCGGGGAGGGAGAAAGCCAAAGCGCTAGAACCGGACCGTTACCGGCGCGCTCCTCTCTCTCTTCCCCTCTTCGATTTTTGGATGGGAAAGCCGGAGTCGTAGAAGGAAAGCGTCCCGAGGGACCCCTCCCCTTCCGCTGCCGCCGGTGGGCGGATCCGCCGGAAGTATAGAGATCCGGACGGCGAGGCGCCAACGCGCATCCGGCGGAAAGGGCGAATCCCGTACGGGCCGGAAACCGGCAGGATCCTCGCTAGCGATTCTCCGAGATAGGGCCAAAGCCGCCGCTTTCCCGGTGGCGGGAACGTCGGATCCGGGCCGTTCCGGGCGGTCGAGGAAAAAGAAAGCGGTTTCCTCACCGGAATTTCCCTAGAAAAACCCATCTTAAAAAACCCGACTTTGGTTACCGTAATCGCCATCATTCATTATAAACACCCGATTATACCCACACCGACGGCACTCCATTGCCGGAAACCTCCCTGCCACCGTCTACCGAAACCGTCGTCGCTCCGTTCGTCACCCCTTTAGCCCCACCGGCGGAGAAAGCCTGTCCCGGACGGAATCACCTCTTTCTCTCCGTTTTAGAGGCATCTCCGGAAGTCCGACGATTCTCCACTTCCGGAAGACGCGATCTCCGGAGGAGAAGGCGCGGCGGACGGATGAGCTCGGGACCGTTCCACCCCCGGGTCCGGGAGGTGGAACGGTCTCGAAAAGTTTCCCGACCAAAAAGACGACGCACCTGCCGAGTCGTTAAGTCGGCAGCTGTTCCACCGGCGCATCCCCTCGGCGCCTCTTCTCCCCCGGCGCGTGCGGGCCAGATCCGGCGGGTGCCGCGGACCACGAAAACGCCTCCGGCCGTCTTCCCCCTGCCAGAAAGGACAGGAAGCGGGTTTATTTAATTTTTAATAAAGCCGCCGCCACACGCGGGTCAAAGGCCGCGTATTCTCGTCGGCCTTCCTCCGCGACGAAAAACGAAAGGACGGGCCTTGGCTTTCGGTACTAACGACCGAGGCGGGAGGCAAAGCCCGGGAAGAGGGAATCCGCGGTCCTTTTCGAGAACGTAGGCGACGGATGCCGGACACCGTCCGCCCGGTCTCGTTTTTGCCATCCGCGCTACCTCCTTCGGAAGCCACTTTTAAATATAAACGGACTCCTGGTATCGTACGGTGGCCGAGCCTTACGCCAGGCGGCGGCTTCCATCTTTTATTTCCGGTCTTCCTCCCACATTCCCCTTTCGCCCCCCAACGACGCCCGTTCTAAGAGTAGTGGTACTCACGCGCCCAAGTGTGCCCGAGCCACCGCCCGACTTCTTACCTGGGTCCCGGAACGGATGGAAATCGAACTGGGGAAAGACGGCGGAGATTGGCGCCCTCTGAGTCAATTTTCCGCTTCCGGAACGGGGAATGGCAAATCTTTTCTAGTCGTAAGTCAAACGCGGGAGGTGGGAGACGGTAGAAGAACCGCGTCGCGGCCCGACCTTTGTCCGCCGGGGAAGCCAAAGTTCGACCGTCGAAAGACGTTGGTCGAAAACGAAATTTTTCCCGGCGGCCCGCCGGGCGTACCTCGGCCGCTCACCACTCTGGGGAAAAAAATCCGGTCTTTAAGTTCCCGGACCGGAAGAGCCCGGTCGTCCTTCGGGCTCCTCCTTGGTCCACGGATGCAGATCCCGCCAATGGAGGCCGCTTCTCACGGAGCCGGTCCCGCCTCCCTCTCCGACGGAAATCCACTTCCCGGCACCCTTCCGGACCCCTTTCCGGGACGGTCCGTGGCCCGGTTCGAAAAGACAAAGGTAAAAGCTCACCTGCCGCGGCGTCCGAGCCGTCTTCTCGGCATACGTGTCGCTGGCGCCGGTTCTCGTTTAGCGACGAGAAGTCGCGCGTCAGACACTACTCCGCTGCGCGATCGGCCCGCCCGCGCCGGAGAGCGGAATGGTTTCCCGAGCGGAGGAGGAAACGGCTCTCGCCCCACGGCCGGTATAAAGTTCCGTTTTCGCCGGCGGAGAGAGAAAAGTAATTTTACGGAGACGATGTCCGGAGCCAACCCGGCGCCCGCCAAAAGAGATTTCGGGTATCGCCGTCCCGCTCCGGATACGGAAATTATCCTTCGTTTATTCGTCCGTCGGGCGGCAGGCGCGAGGTCTGCCCTCCAAAAAAGCTATATATATATGCGTTTATAAATTTACCTATCTTCCGAACAATTCTTATTGTTCTCTTCGTCGTAACTTTCGAATCTCTACGCCGTTTATCTTGTAAATCGGGATACGTTTCGACCTCTTTCGTACACGAAAATCCCGGTTGCCCTTTCTCGTTCCTTCCGCTTTCTTTACTTTTTTATTATTGGAAACAATTAATATTAATGTATAACGCGTACGGACGGGGGAGCCACGGACTGTTTTTACGGCTTCCTCAGAAAAATAATAACGACGATAATGGATAAGCCAATCCAACCAAACGTAATAACGGGGTTCTTTTTCGCGCGTTACTCCTCAAATAGTCGAGAGATTCGATGGCGGGTAATATTAAAATATACTTTATTCTTTGTCCCCAACGAAAAAGCTTGTCGGCAAAAGTATAGACCCGGTAGCGTTGGGTGGAACCGTAGTCCTCTCCAACGTTATTTACCTTTCTTTCTAAAGAGTAAGACTATTAATAATTTTCCAAGGTTCCGTACACCGGCGATTCCGTAACTTTACCGGTTTTAAGCCAAATTCGTATTTGAAAAGTTAAAGACTCACCCGCGATTTTCCGGACGGTTTCGGGCGAAAACGTACGGAGAAAGTCATTTTGTTAAAATCCGTATAAAATTGACGCCAGGTAAAAGTTGTACGGGTAAAAACAAAATAGGGGTCCCACTTTGGCCACTCGCCTATACGTTAATTGAACTACATTAAAATGTACGCGGAGATAACGTCCCTAAATTCAAAAAGAAGAAAGAAGAAAGAAAGAAAAAATGACATATGCTATTTTATTTTTGGAAAAATATGAATACAATTAAATAAACTTTATTGGTTTATATTTCAAAAAATCTAACAACGACGCGCGTAACTTTTCCGCCTGTTACGAGACTTTACTCGAGAAATAGCTTTTATTATTAATCATAAATAAACAAAACCGTATAGGGCGCCATCTGTTACATTTTGTCATAAAAACATTTTTTATTTTTAATTATTTAAAATGGCGAGAAGCTTAATTTTGAGGATACGGGTTAGTTCTACAAAAAAAAAACAAAAGATTGTGAGTTTTTATTGCCCGACCCGCGAAAGGGATGAGGCGTATCCACCCTGGGCCAATCTGGCGATTATGCCGCCCGGGCAAGATAGTTATTTGCCGCACGTTTTGAATATACGCGTAGCGTAATAGGCTGGGACCTTACGCATTTAATTACTTAATCGATCATTTTACGTTTCGAAAATAATCTAAAGTTAAGAATGCCCGTGCCCGCCCTCTATCTCTCCACCCCTCGGCCTTTCACCAGAATGTATGTCTCTTATACACGAGGTACCGTGTCAAATTTCGTTTCTTAATCGTTGCCCTATCCCGAAATATCAAACGAAATAGACTCCGATACAAACGCGCACACGTCCAGGGAATTTTTTGCCGATTTTTCGACTCCGGAGTTCTGGGAGTCTCAAAATGTGGATACAGCCTTTGCAAAAAACTCGGCGGGTCAAATATGACGCGATTCCAATACTTTCCCCGTTATGTATACGTAACAACCCGAAAAGTAAAATGTAAAAGACATTGTTTTCGCCAAAAATAATTACTGTTTGTAGACAATACCGGATTGGGCCGTCCCGTTTTGGGTAATAAATAAAATGCGCTCGACCGCCAGAAACTTATTCTCCGGTTCAACTTTATTTCCTCCGATCGTTCGAAATTCGGTCGACGCAATTTTCTATATAAACCGAAAAAAAGACACGACGCGAATTCTAACTCAAATAACATAAATTACACGACTCGACCCCCGTACGATTCCTCGACTCGATTCTCTCTCTCGTCCGCCACGCGTACTCATTTTTGCCGCTCACTCGTACACGACGCCCTCTCGTGTCGAAATCCCAACCTAACCGAAGTTAGTACCGATCCGTTCCTCGTCCTCAGCCGCACTGCGGCGCTTACAGGCATTTTTTAATAAAAATTTCATCTTTTTGACGCTCCTAAAGCGAGAAAAATGAAAAAGGTAGCCTATAATTATTATTTTATACGAAACCTTTCAAAACACGCGCGGCAAAGCGGACGGTCACGCCTACGGCGAATTCTTTTTGTTTTCTCCACCCCGTTGGGTTAGTCTAGGTGTACGGAACGATTTCCTCGTTCGATCCCGATACATCGATTTCCTCTTCTTTTCAAAAGCCGGACGGGAATACTCGCGATTTGATGAAGACCTCTTGGAAATAGACGCCAAGACAATCTTTTCCCCGTTTCTAGCAGTGTTACAATATCATTTTCATTCGCAAGGATATAGATGCTCTAAGAATTCACTTCGGCCATGTCACCAGTTGTGTGAATACTAGAAACCGCCATTTTTACCACGTATTTTACTTCCGTACCGAGACCCCCGCTCGTCTAGCTCGTAATACCACCCGTGGCGTCAGATGCGACTTTGAGAATTTTTACCGTAACATCTTTTTTCGTCAATAGCGCGTAGCCACACCAGCCAAGAACACCGCACTATAATTGTGGCAACGAAAACGGGAGTATTATCGTGTCGCTTTGCCACCAAAAATTTTCCTGTTATGGCCAAACTCGCAGCCCACGAACTCTCTTACTGTAATCTTTTCCGTTACTTCGAAGGAATAAGAGGAAACTTTTTGTTCGATTTTCTCCAATCCCACCGGTCGTTTTTAGATTTCTGTGGCTTAAGATTTTCAGTGTATTAATGCTAATAAAATATTAACAAAAATATCTCACGATTTATTTCTTCGGGAATGACTAACGTCAAGTTTTGTATAATTTGGCTTTTACCGGATTTCCCACTAAAAATAATGAGAAATTAATAAAAGACGAAGAAATTTTATGCAAATGGAAAGGAACAAAGGTGGAAACGAAGTTTTTACGCTAATCCATACAGTTAAAGCCATATCCTCGACGACAGATGGAGCCACGATACGATGTCCCCGGGAGGAAAATGTTTCTCCGTCTGTTGTTTGACAAAAAGTTTCGCGTATAAAAACACCGTATTTAAACAAAGTTTATGGACGGGCACGGGTGCTAAATTTCAAATAACGGGTAGATCTAGTAAAATCGATACATAGTATTTAGATCACACGTTCTTTATTTCAATTCGAAATACGAGTCTATTAATTTAAATTTTCGAAATTATAGCGGAGGCAGCGGAGAAAAAGTGGAAGGTACAAAGGGATAGATATATGAGAGGAAAAAAATTAATAAAATGTAGCGCTGTTAGTGGTAGTTGTATTCTCGATCGTTAAATTGTAGTTCCGTAATCCGGTGTGTTCTGGCATAAAAGCGTAAAACAGAAACTGAACCGAAAAATGATTTCTGATTCAGTTTTCTGCCACACAATTTTACGCGTTTGTGTTCTTAGTCTAATGCTATGAAAGTTGCGTAATAAATATTTTTCCCACTTCGAGCGCTGCAAACGCTTTGCGGCGTAAGTTTGACTCGAGCGTAGGGAGAGTCAGCCGTAAGCATTTCGTGTTTCTTTGTTTTGTTAAGTTATGGCAACGCAAAATAGGATTGGGATCTGCCTAGGGCAGGCATGGCCGCGGGCCAAATCCGGCCCGTCTAATGTATTTATGAGACTCGCGATCAATCTTTCAATATTAGCTACTCGAGCCCGAATAGATCGATGAAAAATTCTGACGCCTAAAACAAAAAGGTCAACAACTCACTGCGCGTTTAGAGTTAACCCTCCATTACAAATCAGCGTAAAATGTTGATAAAGCATGATAATGTTAAAAATGTATCTGTAATCGCTATCTACAGTTCAGTCTCTACGGGGTGACACCTCAATGAGATCTCGCACCACCTCAAAATTTTCCTAGGGCAGCCTCTGGTTCGGCTCGTGGAAAAAGTTTTCTTTTCAATTCGACCCAGGGGCAAAAACTGTTGGCCACCCCTGAACTACATTTACATTTTACATTTTTTTTTTTTTTACATTTAGTGGAGCACTCCCTCTGACCTGTAGCATTAAATGCTACTGGCTTGAGGTACTCCTCTTTTAATTAACCTGCTTCGCATACGCTTTGCAGGTAGTTAAGATTACATAGTCGAGGTCGTAGCCGCAATACATTAATTATATTTTATTAATTAATTAATATTAATTATATCAGGCCACCCCTGAACTATTTCAATTCCTACTTGTTGGATACAGGACTTTTCAAACATTGGAACAATTATTGCAATGACTTCTAGACTTACGGGAAAGCGGCGCCGAACGTCCGACGTACACGTTTTGGCGATTAAAACTTCGGCCTCAGCCTCGCTATTAATGAACAAAACCCGTTTCGGATTTGATAGATTTCCAGCCTTTGACAAGAGAAATCACAGGCACGATAAAAGCCAGTGGAGTTAATAACATTAAACGAAGCCGGACCAGTGTTGCCGTTCCTAATACATTTGTACTTTTCTGGTACATTTTGCCCTTTCCAGTAAATTGAAAGTACATTTAGATTTTTAGTACATTTTCAGTACATTATAATATTTCAAGTACCATTTACGATACCAAATAATATTTCACGCCTTAACGAAAAAATGAGAAAAAATTAGTTTAATAAAGTCTCACTAGTGTCACTGCTTGCTAATTTAAATTATCCAATCACAACATACAAATGGTGTGTGTCCGTCGATGTCAGCAACATAGATAGTTGCACGTAACGCCTTAGTTGCACGTGTAAACGGTCTTGACTCAGTGGTCTTTCACACGTCCAGTTGTCTGCACATTCTCACCAGGACCTTGACAAAATTTTTCATGCCACGTGGTCCAAACAATTCAACTCCGTCAAACAAAAATAATGGACAGGTAAGGAAATCAATGATTTTAAACTTTTGTCGTCAATAATATCAAAATATCCGTTAAGTCAGAAACAAATTATTACAGAAAATAGTTTTGAAATTGTACGAGTATGAATAATATAAATACAGTACTTTTATATTATTTTCTACCACTATAATTTAATTCTTAAATTATGAACTTCAATTTTAGTAATCGTATTAAAAGAAATAACGGTTAATGTTACGTGTGGTTCCAAAATGGCCGCGCTTCCGACTGTTCCAAGGTCTATATAAGAAGGCCAGGACACGCGTGATCTACTTGAGCCGCCATTTTGGGGTTTTTTTGAGTCGCATGTTTTATAACAGTATAATATAACAAATTTATAATTATTTTTTTAAAGCATGATTGGTTATAAAATTAAAATGAAACTCAATAGCATTATTAATAAATGTTTTCAATGTAATGCTCATTTTATAATAACTAATAGATGTGTAAATATATTTTTAATTTTAAATAGCTTTCAAAAAATTCCAAAAATAAGATTTAAAATTAAATTATTTGACAATAAACTATATATATATGTATATTACGTGCCTATATATATATAGGCACGTAAACAAAGTATTTATAGAACTAGTACATTTTGAAGGAAAATAGTACATTTTTTGAAGGCGCTTCAGTACGTTTTGAAATTTCATTGCGGCAACACTGAGCCGGACACTTTTAATTCGGATACCATTAGATTACGATGCTGTTCTGGAACACGATTACAGCGAAGCGGAAGTTCGAGATTGCATTATTTGCTACACTCAACCGAACGATGGTTTTAACTAATGGGCCTATAAATTTGCTATTGTAAAAGATTAAATATTAAGTAATTTCGTATTAGAGGGAGTCGTTAGGCGCCATCTCTTGTCTAAATTAATAATTATAATTTTTAATAATTTATTAAACAATTTAGAACCATCTGGAAGAATTGCTCGGAGGTCCGAGTGACAGAAGTGGCGAGCGCGCCGCTCGGTAAGCGGAGGTTGCGGGTTCGAGTTCCGCTCGGGACTACAGGATGGTTCTAAATTACTAAAAATTATAATTATGAATTTAGATAAGAGATGGCGGGTAACGATAACCTCTAATACCAAATTATTTAGTGTCTAAACATTTATAATAGCAAATTTATAGCCCTATTAATTAAGGCTATCGTTTGGTTGAGTATCAATGTATCGGGCTTCGGAGAGTTTATTATATATATTATTTCACTGGCGTGCCGTCATCGGAAGCGGCGGATGAGCCTCTTCCCTCGTATTTTCTAATAAATAAATACATATTAATGCAAAAACTGTTGGCCACCCCTGAACTACATTTACATTTTACATTTTTTTTTTTTTTACATTTAGTGGAGCACTCCCTCTGACCTGTAGCATTAAATGCTACTGGCTTGAGGTACTCCTCTTTTAATTAACCTGCTTCGCATATGCTTTGCAAATATGTGTGCTATTATCAATGCTTGTTGCTGGATTATCCTGANGTATTTTCTAATAAATAAATACATATTAATTTTAATTATACGAAAATATTCGCGCAATATTTTATTATAACCGTATTACGTATCTTATTACAAATTTCTATACTACGCGTGAAAAAAATAAGATGGCTATCGTATATTCGAATATTAGTGGCGGAGTGGAAGCGCCGTATCGTCGGCATCCGAAAAACCAGATTCGCGCGCGCGCTTTACGGAGCACCGACCTTACCCGGTTTAGTCGGTAAAAGCCTAGGACTTGGAGTGGACGCTAAACGTATACCGCATCCAATTCTATCAAGGACCGGTTCCGGGCCGTTAGCCGCCCGCCCGCTAGATATTTGGCCGCCCTCGCCCGATTACGCGAATCGCGAATAGATTTAGGTTAGGTTAGGTAGAAATTTATTGAACCGATAGAAATTTTTTGGTACGTTTTTTTGGTAGTTCCGTATAGTTGACGGGAGTTTAAAAAATATCCGTTAAAATATTTGATATATTTATTCCGCTCTCCGATTTTATAATACTCGCGAATTCCGATGTTAAACCGGTGATATTACGATTTTGTACGCCCCATCTTTAAATTAATTAAGGGGATGTAGAAAAAAACGTGTACAATTCTTGTATAAAGTTAAAAATTAACCGTTACTTCGACAGCGTCATTTACGACTAAATTTAAGGAATGACAAAGGTTCACCAGGTACAGAAAAAACTCTAGAATTTATTTTCCTTAAATTTATGATTTACGTATCCGTTCGTCATAAAACTTTGTTTTTCCACTTTTTTGCCGAGAATACGAATATTCGAGTACAGAGTAGCCGGTTTCGACTTATTTCTACTTAAGAAGTAGTTAAATAATTAAGCGATTAAACGAAAGCTTAACCGAACCATCTCTAGCCGAGTACGGTGGAGACGGATTTCTTCGTATTATTAATGTGATAAAGACAGAAATTTTTCCAGTTCGACGAGAGTGACCGAAAAGTTGTAAATTTTGGAAATTTCCGAGGACACTCGGTACTAAAACCAATTAGTTAGAAAACAAATGACTATTAAGTTTAACGTATTTACATTTTTACGGCTATGGTGAGAAACGTTTAAAATCTACAACGGCCCCGTCGCCTCCTTCGCGTTTAAAATCCAAGTTGCCTCATCGCGTCCTTCGGAGCGATGCGACAAAAGAGGTATTTGACGTCGACCGGTATGGGCACCCCGGGGATTTGGCAGTCCGCGCGTACGCGCGCTCCGCAACCGTTTTCGATTCCATTCGTTAGCCGCTGGTAGGGAGCCGTTTGACTAAGCGCGTTGTTTTAAGATTTAAAAATTAAAGAATATTTTATATTTTTATGTACGTTTCTTTACAAAGCTATATTTAATTATAATTTTCTTTAAAAGTATAATCGTACGATTAAAGAATATTTTGTACCGGGTATGTACCGGTACAGTACATCCATCACACCATTTTATTTCACCGAGTAAGTTTTTATAATTTTATTTTTAATCGCAGCCCTTATATCGTGGCTAGCGATTCGGAATGTAATTGCGATATTAAAAATGCATTTAGAGAATTCTACGGTTGCCCCTGGATGTCGGCTTCTTACAGAAACACAGCTTCCCGATCGTCAAATGTCACGGCACGCCACTGTATTATTTACTATGTCCGCGGTTCTTGACACAACATTTTCAAAAGAAAACTCTATGTCCAGTTTACATGGAGACATTTTTTACACACAGTGTTTTTTTTTCTAATTTAAAAAAAGCCGAATTTGTTAATGTAAAAATTAGAAATGGATTCGTTTATCCAAAACAGATTTGGATACAAATACAAAATTTTAAAGAATAATTTGAAAAACATTGCGAAGTATGTATTTACGAAGACTGCGTAGAACGTGTTTTACGTAACAATGCGTGGTGCGGAAGAGATGAATGTGCAATATGCGAAATAAAAATACTAGCGAGGTTGAGGCCGAAGTTTTAAACGCCAAAACGTGTACGTCAGACGTTCAACGCCGCTTTCCCGTAAGCCTAGAAGTTTGACAGTGGTGTTTGGAACGTCGAGCGTGATTCCACCGACTATCCAAACACCATCGTCAAACTACTAGGCTTACGGGAAAGCGGTGTTGAACGTCCGACGTACACGTTTTGGCGTTTAAAACTTCGGCCTCAACCTCGCTAGTATTTGCTTGGTTTGGAAGTAAGAAATGGAAAAATTTTCAAAGATGTTTCGTAGTAAATATTCATTGTATTTTAATTATAAATAAATAAGTCAATAAATAATTTAAATCAGAAAATGTCTAATCTGTAATTATTGTATTTCATTTAATTTATAACTATGTTTATAGTGTAGTAAAATAAAACTATAGTACTACGTAGGCCGCGTTTCTTTACGTAGCGAAAATAACGGCACGAGCGGCTATGGCTAGGCGTCGCTGCAATATAGTTCAGAAACGCTTTCCGCTCCTGCTAAACACAAACGCTGTAATCTATTCTTTAATTTTGTTGCAGCCGAAAGTGGCGTTTCAGTCAAAAAACTAAAAAATAACAAAAAAGACATATATAGTAGTGTTACAACGAATAGTATATTCGGCCAAACTATTCGGCTCGATTAACGCACTACGAAAATTGGCGCTCAAACCGCATTATGGCGAGGACACCGCTCTCTATTGGCCCGCTGTCACTACGCTTCAGGAGATGAAAAANAGGATTTTATATCTACGTGTATTTTGATTTCTTTTCTTTTACGCTCACTGTCGGTTTTACTGCTCGGCATGTCACCTCTATGTACACACTGTATATATTCATCCCGACTGTGCCTAGCGGTGTCGGGCATAATAAAGTTTATTTTGTCTGTCTGTCTGTCACTACGCTTCGCCAATCGCCTTAATTCTTGACAGTTGTAGCGGACAGACGAGAGCGTCGTGGCAGTATGCGATAAATGATGATATCAAATGTGAATAACAACGAAATGATCTACACGTGTAAATAACGGAAAAGGAACAGAGAAGGACCGCAAAGTGAAAATGTGAAAATAAATACTAAATTGAGTCGATAACATAATCGAACGAGTCGAGGCAACTATTGGCACGAAATTCGCGCCCGTCAATGTCAAACGATTGTCGTCATAGACTTCGGAAAGCTAAATGCTTGTAACGAAAGTCATTTAGGCTCGTTACAGATTTATTATTTCACAGATTCGAGACAGCTCGGTAGCCGTTCGGGCTACCGAGCTGTCTCGAATCTGTGAAATAATAACTGCGACTAATACCGACGTCCTATCTGTCTCTTTCCTCCGTTATCACCAGGCCATGAGTAGCATAATTGTAAAATGGAATGAAATGTACGACGGAAAAATGACGAATCGAAAGTATCGTGAACGCGTATTATGATGTATGCGTAGGCATACGTGGACTAGAGCGATAGAGGAAAGAGAAAGCGAAGTGAAAAGACGAGCGCTTAAAAAAAAAGGATAGGCATGGTCAGACCCTCGGATGTGCGACTATTTTCGAACAAATACATGTGCTGATCTTTGTAATTATAAATTGTGAATACAAGTGATTAATATTATGTTCTTTTTTATTTCGTCCGTGTTATAAGTTATAAATAAACATAAGTAAACAACACTAACCCGATAACTTTAAATCTAAATACCAAAATGATTAATTTACTGTGTTTTTGTTATTTTTCACATTTACTCGATTATTACGCCATAATTTTAACATTGTTTCCATCTCAGCGATAATACTGTGACGTTTACGAATAACGCTCGAATTTAAAGATCGAGCATTTTTCGCAGCTTCGAGAATTTTTTCTTTGCCTTTTATAATTGTTCTGACAGACAATTCCGGTAGATCAAACTTCTTTGCCAATTCACAAATTTTCATTTTTGTATCCGAGTCTTTAATAATGGGGTACGTTCGTAAAGTCAAACGAGTTAAACGCGTTAGTAACGAATCGTTCGAAAAATCGTAGGAATAACGATGACTTCATTCTCGCTTAACTCGTTCGACTTTACGAACGTACCCAATGTTAACTTTACATTCCAAAGATAAAGTTTTTCTTTTCTTGTTTGATGCGGAAGAATTAGTTCTACTTCGTTTGGATGACGTAGTAGAGTCTCTCGAGTTTCCGTAGATATAACAAACACAGAAATAAATAACACAAAATAAATTGTAGCTATGTGTAGATTCCGCGCGACACATCCAAACATGTAAGTTGAACAATAGTGTGGGGGGAGTGAGTAATCGAGAATTGCGTGGCGCTCAAACAAAAGACGAATCGACGAGATTTGAAAATCGCGTAACTCCGGGTTCGCGTAAGTCGGGGTATTACTGTAGTAACCGAATATTCGTTGCATCACTAATATAAAAGTTTCAGTCTTACCCATTCCGAAAATGCAAACAAAGTAAAGAGACAGAAGATGAATACCGTAATTATGTTGGAGGTGTAATATTTTTCTATTCTTTAGACGACTTTCGGAGTAATTTTAGAAAATTTAATCGACTTTTTTTATTTCCACAACATAATATCGCATTTTGCTTTGACCATGTAGTTAGCGAAAAAGATGGTTTAGCGTTGCTGCCGCCACCCTTTGCATCAAACATTTAGAAACGATTCTCTACGTCGTAACGCTTCGTTTAGAAACGCTTTGTTGCGAAACCATCGAGCGGCGCTGCGTGAAGTAAACGTGGCCACTACTATATACTTCGATCCCCAACCGTTACAGTTCGCTCCATCTGGGGTATTCTAGGCAAACGATCTAGCAATGCGAATGAGTTTCTTTACGTTCTTAGAGTGCCCTCACGTTTCCTTCTTAGACTAATTAGCGCGAAGTTAAAGTTGCGTGCGCGACCGTTCTTATACGTTAACGAGAAATATTTTTATATTATTAAAAAAGGCTTAATTTAGATGGTAGAGACGAGTATTGGTTTTAGATGAAATCTGACAAAAAAACACAAAACGAATTGAAAATTTTAATATTCTAAAAACCACGAGCAAATTGGAGATATCCGCGTGCTTAATCGAAGAAAAAAATGTGGAATAAAGGATTTGGCCCTTAAAAGTTATGAAGTTTTGTACGGAAGACTTTTCCAAATTCTCGAACAGTGTTAGAACGAAACCGTGTTGTACGAGGATACCTTTACGTGTATGCCATATAACACGTATATCTTTATCAGTGTATATAAATAGATAGACGAAAACAGTGGTATGATTTCTAGTGAAAATTCCGTAATCTACGATAAGCTGGAATTCGTTACGAAATGCACTTCCACACTCCAATTAATTGGAATTGCTCGTATTCAAATTACCCGAGTTTTTCCTTTCGTATATTCTTCGTGGGAAACGGACATAGAAGAACATTCGGATTCCAGAGCGAAACGAAAACTTTCGGTCGAACGTCGTGATATTTTTCCTGAGGCCCCGCAGAAAAACGTTCCAGTTCAGCGGTTGTACGGTTCGTTTCCCCCTCGCCCGCGGGCTCGGCCCACTTCTTCCCATTCGTATAGACTGTCGACGATTCGTAAGAAAAATTTCGTGACGCTAAGGTCAATCTCCTGGACTGACACCCGCTGGCACGGCTCGACCTCCACCCTCTTCGCTTTCTCTCACCCCCTTTGTTTCAAAAAGTGTCACGAGGATGCATCGAGTTCCGGTGCTGCCGTTTCTATATATATATAAAATAATACATATGTATATATATTATTTTTTTTCGTGACAGAAAAAAATGTCGCGTCGTTTTTAAGCTAAACATTTTACACGCAGAGAATAGATTAGAGAATTATAAGATTTTGCTGAAATTATAATCTGAGATTACGAAAAATTAAAGAGAAAGCATCACAAATCGTCACGTTTCTGGAATTTTTCTCGCTTAGTACGTTTAAGACGTAGCTCCCGACCAAGCCATTTAGCGGCGCTACCTCGTGTGAATTTATTGAAGATTCCACGAACATCCATATAAAGTGCAGCAGAACGGTTTGGGCTAGTCAGGCCTCTCATTGTCATACTCGAAACTGAATTTTAGCTTTCGCTGACGTCCCCATCCACTCAATTTTAGTCACCGGGGCCAGCGTAGCGCCGCTAACGTACCAGCTATTACGTAGAGGTTCGTTTCTTAATTTCATTTTTAAGTCCAACTACAAGCCGTCGAAATTAGGGATGGGATTAGCGGTAATCGGTTAAAAATTCCTCGGTAAATATACCGGTAATTTGATATTTTTTACCGGTAAATTCGGTAAAAATAAGTAGTCGCGCCAATAATTTTTTCAGCCAAAACTTTATTTAAGTACACTTTTACGTACATTTATAGTTTTATATATAAAAGACACGGAAGCTGCGAATGTTTTTGTTTAAACCGGTGATGCCCAACTTTTTCCACCAGTGGCCAAATTACGTTTAAGTCGTAGGTAGGCGGGTCACACCCATCGACGGTAGAATGGATAAAACCACCGAACGCCGGTAGTGGTTGGCGGTTCGTGGACCGTCCTGGCGGCATGTGGATTTTTCACTCGTCCAAAACTCTAAACAGGAACCCTTTACCCATAAAAGCTCTTCCCGAGATTTTCTTTTTCTCGGCAATCCTACAATCTTAAGCGGGCTACTTATACTTTGTATGTTCCGTATATAATAAAAGTAGACGATACAAAATATTTCTATCATTTACGAGCGATGTGTCAAATGTGTCGTCGGGTAGAAATTTGCTCGGGATCACTTTGGCCATCACTAATTTAAAGTCTAAAAGTAGTTTATGCCGTTTTTCTTTTAAATTGTTACTTTACGGTTTTTTACAAATTTTAAAGTAAGCCGGTTAGTTTGAAGATTTGTTGCATTTCCGGCTCTGTTATTTTTATCAGAAGGAAAGTATGGCCATTGATCAAAAAATGCACCCATGATTTTTACATTTGTGGATTCGGGCACCTCGAAACGTCGAGAAATGCAAAATAATTCGGGTTTTTTTCTGTGTATACGGATGTAATACTACGTTCGCACATAATCCACGACTCACTTCGATCTCGATTTGAATACAATCTGGATTGTAACTGTCGCCAGACGAACGTCGAACTATTCGCGCAGGCAGTCGCTCCAGAAGAACCCGACCATTATACGCGATGTTAAAACTGACGTAACTACGCGTAAGTCACGAACACCAACGAGCAAAATGGAAGTTTTGGTTAGAAATAAATACTTTTCTTGCCGTACATCTAATAATAGACGGATGTCATCGTTTCTCCAGTTGTCTTTTTTATTTTTCTGTCGATAGCTCCAGCTTAGTTTTTTATTTCTCTGTCGTTCCGCAGCCATCTTGTATTTTCTCGCGCGCGTGGGATTGTGGGATCTCTCTAATGACTGGATCTAGTTTCGAGAACTCTCTCGAGTCGATCGCGATTGAACCGTTTCAATCTCGACTGGAAACGGTGGAGAGAGGTCGCTCCGCGGCATAGTCGCCGACAATCTAGATCGAAATACTCGGTGCGAATGTGATATAAGGCTGATATAAGGCTGGGAGTGCCGTAGCCATTTCGGTCCGCAACGTTTCGGTTGACAAAATTAAACTCGTTTATTCGAATGCGAGCGTTTTAATCACGGTAACTAAATATTACGGCGTGCTCCATTTTTCTTGCTAAGTAGGAGAAAATTCAATCGGACGCAGGGAACTAGTGATCGTTCGCTTGTCGATTCACTCGTAAGTTGGTAGTAATCGCTTGTGCGCTAATTTTCACATTTTGAGACAAAATGTAAAAACTCCGGCAACCAGTTGCTTAACTTTCCCGGTACTCGGATCGAAAAAGGAAAATTGTGTGGCGCCATCTGTTACGAGATTTTATTTAAAAATATTTTTTATATATTATAAATTATTATAAACGTTATAGCTTTATCGAGAATTTTTTCTTTAATTCTTTTCGCTCCGCCAGCTCCGAGAGAAGCTTTTTAGCCCTCCCGCTACGAGTTCGGTCGGTGCCAGCGGGTGGTGAGGGACGGTTATCAACCCGAAAAACTCCCGTAGGGATTCGATCTTTCTCCTTTAGAGCGGTGGTGCGCAAACTATTTCCATTTCCGAACCCCAATGCGTGTAAAATTTTGTCACCACCCCCGGATAGACAGTAGACTTTTTTAATCGTCAACGTAAAGTGAAATTCTTTCTGGGTTTTGGGTTTATGTTTCTGCCTTATTAGAGATCCGAATAAAACAGATAATTCTACGAACCAATGGTTTTATTTACGCATATGGGTTTTAATATTTATTAAACGAAAAATACATTTAAAAAAAACTTTACGTGGTAACAATTCGATGTGAGGTATGCGCTTGCGAAGAGCTGACGATTGCTTCTATGTTCGGATCTGTATTGGAAATCGCCAGAGGTAAGTCGTCCTCTGTCTGTATTAGGTACTAGTACAAAGGATGACGTACCGGGACAAGACGATTTGCGCCGTTCTCTCGATTTTCTCAGTAGAATTTAGGCGTGGTATTTCTTTGCTCTTATTACTTGTCATTTTCATAAAATTTCATTATAATGTGGTATTTATGTGTTTATTTGAGAAATAGATTCGCTAAATATTTCAGCGGATCGTAATTTACTGTAAAAGTCGATAAAACTCGATACCGCGATAACAAAATACAGTATTAATTAAAAGACCAGCGACGAGTTGCGTAAATTTTCCGGCGAGAACATTTAAAATCGCGTGCGGCGCCATCTGTTAAGAAATCGAATTTTAAAAAACTTTTAATATCGTTAATTATTATAAAATGACAAAAATCTTAATTTTGAGTTTTATAATAATAACAAAATTGTAAATGCTAATAAGGAATAAAATATTCATCGAGTCCGACTCNTTTTAAAAAACTTTTAATATCGTTAAATATTATAAAATGACAAAAATCTTAATTTTGAGTTTTATAATAATAACAAAATTGTAAATGCTAATAAGGAATAAAATATTCATCGAGTCCGACTCCGATCGAGATAAAACACACGAACCTCTCTATCTTTAATATTTAAAATCGCGTGCGGCGCCATCTGTTAAGAAATCGAATTTTAAAAAACTTTTAATATCGTTAAATATTATAAAATGACAAAAATCTTAATTTTGAGTTTTATAATAATAACAAAATTGTAAATGCTAATAAGGAATAAAATATTCATCGAGTCCGACTCCGATCGAGATAAAACACACGAACCTCTCTATCTTTAATCTCTAAAATTTAATAGCACGGATCCTCCCAACGCGCAAACCTCCACGCAAAAGTTCAGAAATTTTTCAGTTCAGAAACGGGATTCATTAAGCTCGAACCTGGGTGAACAAAATCGTGCCGCATAAACACGGGCACACGCGTTAACATCCATATACGGTAAAACCTGTCCACGGCGACCACCACCCACGGTTCCTTCAGAAAAGTGGTCTTTTAGGCGGGTGGTCGTCCAAAACAGGCCATGTTGTAATACCGTATTTTCGCACGTATTGCGCAGATATGGCTTTCGGCCATATCTGCGCGCAAATTATACGCGCGGAATGCTTATAGCGCGCTCACCTCGAGTTTTGCTTTATCGAGGTGAGCGAAAATAAGGGAATTTTTTAAAGATAGAACTATACTGTATTGGTACTGTATTTTATTCTTATCGGATAATTCGATTAACAGAAGTCGTCTCGATGCTATAAGACAGATTTAATACCAGTATTTTAAATACTAATACATTATTCGCATTTTCTCGATTATAATGCACACTTTTTTTCCGACCTATCTTAATTAATTCGCCTCGGTTCTCTTCGTTCGCTCCTCAATTATCTGTATTACGTCATCGATACAGAAGCGCGTGGCATCTCTTCTTCGGTTTTGGCTTCGCTACTTTAATCTTATTTTAACTTTAAAAACACTGTCTTTTTTAAATATTTAATATTGTCTTAAGTACAATAAAAATTATTAATAATAAAAGGATTTTATTATTTCTCTCATAATACGATTTCGTTACATCGATGACAATGGCGGAATCGAAAAAGGAAGGTTGCCTGTAAAACTGATTTTTGCGTTAATTGTATCGTGTACAATATTTTATACCCCTAAGGAAAATACTGTAGGTCTACGGTAAAATAAATTACGTTTTCCCCAGTTTAACTTCTCCGCTAACTGCCGTGGTGATAAACCATTTTCACAATGGCAATTAGCGGAGAAGTTAAACTGTGGGAAAACGCAATTTAAAGCCATATCTGCGCGTAAAACACGCGTAGATATGGCTTTAAATTGCCTAAAACATCCACTTTTTGAAGGAACCGCGGGTGTCGCCATAGACGGGTTTTACTGTATATATAGAAAAGGAAATCTCTATTTTTATTATGTTTTATTTATTTTTTGCATTTGTCGCCACCCCAGTTCAAAACTGTAAAATAAAGCGGGTTTTTCAAGAACGACTTGAAAATTTGAAAAGCTTTTATGAATTTTAAGATCGAATTATAAAGACTAGAAACTCGTCGTAGGCTACGAACCAGCTCGTATCGCGTCTTAATTTAATATATAATTTAACAATTGACGAAGTTGGTAAAGAACTAGTTTTAGAAGTGTTCCGTTGTTTTCGGCTATAGGTCGACCGGTTAAGGAAAAAAATGACATTTAAATTTAATGGAAATCGACCGAATTATATTTAGGAATGCCTACAATAAGAAGAATTTCCGTTTGATCGATCGACTTGTAAAATAGTGGTATTTCCCAATCGAGACAAACAAGAGCGTTTAAATAAATTTTTCGCCAAAATGGAAGAAAACTCGAAAACATAATCGAATATTTTAGGAACAATCGAAAGTAAAGGGGGAAAGGAAAGTAGGCGAAAAAACCAGGTCATCAGAATTCCTGTTTTCCAAGTCGATTCAGTAACGTCACTACGACGATTTTCGATATCGAATTCTCGATCTGGGAAAATAAACCACAGATAAAATTCAATTTCGACCAGATCTATGCAAAATATCGAGTTTAGATAATTTTATCGATGGCTTTCCTATAAGGACGATAAATCCCAGCATCGGTCCAGAAATAACGGAAGAACTACGAAACGAGTCTGGTCCAAATCTTATCGTTGGTCCATTTTATTCACATTTTTATTGCCCTTCATCTTATTTTACAAATGGATAAATTATCGGAAAAACCCGGAATCTAACGGTCCTCGGAAATCGTAGTAAATCCAACTGGAATTTTGCACGGATTTACGAGTGGTAAATTCGATTCGATTCCCGCAACTAAGCCACCGAACTTTAAAATAACCCGTGGAAACGGTCGACGATAAATACGTAAGAATACGGCATTTGGCCTAATCGGAGTAGAAACTTCCCTCGATTGTAAAATACAATTTACTATAGGCGGTATACGCCGGGCAGGTGTCGATTCGTGTACGATTTTTGTTTAAAAACCTTTAACTAATTGAAATTTTATAGAACACGACGGGAAATATTTCCTACGGTCTTTACGCATGGCTCGTCTATCGCGCGTGTCTTCCGGGTAATACACCGAGATTAACGGAACGCGGTCTATTATGATCAGACAAAGCTTTGATCTCTTTCGCTAACAAAGTGGACTAAAAACTGCAATAAATGGCAGACCCGATCGCAAATCCCACAGTAGGCTATATACAATTTTACCCGAAAATCCATTTTTAAAAATGCCCGGAATCTTAGAAAAGAAAGTGACAACCAGCTAAAGACATTAATTATATTTTACGATACGACGACGGAACGCCGCGATTCCGGGTGAAAGTTAAGACTGGTAAAGACCACTCGTAAGTTACATCTTAGACGTTACAGAAAAAAATGGTACAAACAAAATGAAAACAATACGACAATTCTACTTACGGCGTTTAAAATACCGAAGAATTTTTAAGAAATACTCGAAACATTTATTTCCAAAAAAAGTCTAGAATGTTAAGTTAAATGTCAAAAATACGTACCCGTCAATTAAAAAAGATTTAAGTATTCCCGCCAAATCGACGGAATCTTTAACGTTCCCGTATAGGCAGAACTCTAACAAACCTATTCATTATACTTAATTATGCCAACGCAGATTTAAAATCCGATACGGAAACGGAACATTTAAAAAACCTCGACTTCCTCCTCGTCCGTTAAATTAATATTTAATACCAAAATACACTAAACTGCGTAACCCGTTAAAAACAGTAAATTATTACTCAAATATATCTTTACATATATTTTAAAAAAATGTCTTCCGAGGGTATATAGATAAAATTAAAAAACCTATCATCGAAACATTACAACACAAAACACCAAGTAAATATAATACAAAAGATGTTTTTACTAAATAATATTACCCAAAAAATCGTCGAGAGAGATGCGTAATAACACGCGTACACGCGCATAAAACGCGTGCGAATTTTCCATATTAAAAATATGTCTTTGAAAAAATACAATATATTTTAAAATGGCGTTACAGTTTTAGCCCCTCCATATCGGAAACTTAAAGAAATGATAAATTCGACCGAAATAATACATAAAAAGAGGCGTTATTAGAGACGGGAGTTATAAATTTAATTCTAACCCCCAACCAACACAGACCACGTACGCGAAACTACAAGACGACTGAAGCTTCGTATTAGAGAACGTATGGCGGCAACAAAATACAACGACGACGACTCCGCAGTGGCTATAGGCGGGAACGGCTATAATTGCCAACCAAACATTAACGGCACGAAATTTTTTAAAAAGAAAATAACGCGATAATAAAAAAATGAACAGAAGATTTAGAAATTATAAAAATACCTAAACCCAGGCTTTGAATTAGACAAAATCCGGGTCAACATACTGGACCGCTAGAGGGAGCGCTTCCGTTTCCTTGGTACGCCACTCGTTCGCCTAACCGTACTCTTCGTAGGATAATTAAGGCGCAATCCGACGTATAAATATAACATTTTCGTCATTTATATTACTTTACTTTTCCAGACGATTTTGCTCTTGTTTTTATTTTTGGTCTACCAAAACAAGAAAAAAACCAACAAAAATTAATTTTACAGTAACCATACTTTTAAACTGGTAATACTGCGGGATATAGACACACAAAACGTGGAAGTATACGCGGGTACTTTTAATGTCAAATTACGACGTTCTTTTATCACTTAATGGTTTTTTTTTTACTCTTTCCGCCCCGCGGGCGCTAAGAGGGCCTCTTTTTGCCCGTCCATTACGGGTTGGGCCGGGCCCACAATGGGGCTGCCGGGTGGTGAGGGACGGGGCCCGACGTATCCGAACGGACCACTCCCCCGAAAAATTCCTGGGGATTTTTTCCACCCGTTATCACTTAACGGTATAATATTACGTAAACAACTTTATTTTTTAACGTTTATTAAATTTTCTTTTAATTTACTATTACTACATTTACCCGTATACAAAGTTAAGAATTTTATTCGTCCTATCTTAATTTTAAGAATCGTATGCGAACAGTCGAACTCGATAACCGTGAAATTAGTCACGCGAATTAAAAATTACGTACGAAGATAAGATAAATAAAGTATCGATAAATATTGTAACCGGTGCGATCTGACGGGCCAACGAATGGAGTCCGAAATGAATATCCGACAGGAAAAGTAGCGAGAAAACGGTAACCGTCCTAGTCCGGGTACGATTAGTATCAAAGAGGAAACCGGCAAATAGCGAATAAAGCACCGGTACTTTGTTACCGAAAACGTTTACTCTATTCGCGCGACACAAATGGCGTTAAAAGAAGATTCGATTAATTTGACGCATCGTCGATTACTCTATACCGTACACATATTTATAGGCCTAGTACCGTACGGTACAAACGAAGGGGGGAAAATAGAACGGCCGGACGGACACCGCGTGGCCGACAGGTAAACGTCTCGTACGGAAAGCCTAGGTAACAAAGGCTGCGCTAATCACGTAATAAATCCCGATTTAGGAACGGCGGGTATCGATCCGGGCGCATTTACCCTTCGACCGGGGTAAACTAATTATTAAACAAAGTTTACGGACGGCCACGGGCGCTAAGTTTCAAATAACGGGTAGGTCTAGTAGAATCGATATATGGTATTTAAATCACGCGTTATTTCGATTCGGAATACGAGTCTATTAATTTAAATTTTCTGAATTATAGCGGAGGCAGCGGAGAAAACATGGAACATACGGTACAATATGCGAAAAACAAAAAGGAATGAAAATGTAGCACCGTTAGGGGCAGTGGGGTTTCCCATTGGGCCAGTTCTGGCATAAAAACGTAACACAGAAACTGAACCGAAAGCTGATTTCTGATTCAGTTTTCTGCCACACAATTTCACGCGCGCGTGTTCTTGGCCTTACCGCCGATGCTACGTAAAACGGTAGTCTTACGTCGGCGCCGCGGCTTTAACGGACCGTCCGAAGGTCGTTTCACTTTTTTTTAATATAGATTTTAACGGTAAAAGTAATCGTCGGTCCGAAAAATTAGAAAAAGTAAAATAGCCGCCACCGGGCCTGACGTATAACGATGTTTTATTATTTAGAAGGGCGGATAAAGATTAAAAAGCCAATGGGCGGCCGGGAAGCCGGCCGAGAGGAAACGAATTTACCCGGTGTAACGATAAAGGTAAACGGTGGCGTGGGAGCGGGAGGAACGATCGCCCCAAATCCGTCACTAAATTTAGCGGCCGGATCGTCTCCGCTTTGGGATTTTATTTCTTTTACTCGGAGAAAAGTAAAAGAAAAGGTACGCCTCCGCCTCCGTTGGCCGCGGTGGCAAACCTAGACCGGGGGCTGGCGTTCTCCACCCCTCCCTCCGAACGTGTGGAAACGTCGGGCGCGTTAGAAAGCGCTTCCCTTACCTTTCGTCCGTTCGTCCGACGTCCGAAACGACGGTAAACGGAACAGAAAGGCCATCGAATTTAAGAAGAAGGCGAAGTTGGCCTTTTCCTTCCGCCGACGACGGCGATTAGCGTAATTCGGTAAATGGACCGGGAGGGGTTCCGTTTGTTGGCGGCCACCCGGGATCCGGACACTCTTCCTAGGTCGGGCGGAGGGACCACCGACCACCACTAAAGTCGCCCACTAAAGGCTTTTCTCTCCACCCGGAAAAATGATTTTGCCAGTTTAAAGTTTAAAAAGAAAAAGAAATTTCCGCCGAAATTTTACCATTTTTAAATAGAGGTAGAAGACGCCGTCTGCGCGTAACGTGTCCGACGCGTGGCCGTTACGCTTTCGAGTAACCGCCTTTTTGTAATTTAAAAGGAAGGAAAAAACAAACGCCGGACCGTAATTCGCGCTTTCCGTCCGGGTCTCTACCCGTACACCCGCGCGGTAGGGAAGGGGGAATTTCCGTCCGGAAAACCGAAGCTGGGGTTCGAACCGGAATCCGGCGCCTCGGACATTTTACTCCGACGGTGGTCAAAACCCACCGGCGCACCCTGGCCAGACCGGGGATGAAGAGTGGCTTTTAATAATCGACGTTGTAACAAAGGCCCGGTTTCCACGGCCAAAACGAAAGAAAACCCACGGAATTCTCCCGGTTTTCGCCAATGACCACGGTCGACCGGAGACTCGCCCGTCGCCGATTATAAGAATAGGTCACGTGACGGTTCCTTTCCGCGGGATTTATCGCCGTCAGAATATGGGTCGAGTAATCGATTCGTTAGATCTACCTACTTTTTACGCCTGCTTCAAATCTTCTCGTTTTTTTATCGAATCTAGTTTATTAAAGCGCCTTTGCTCTCGTTAAACAAAGCCAATCTCTCCCCCTCTCTTTTCTCCTCAAAACCAACCCCGCTCCCCTCTAATTTAAGATAAAACTCGGCCGAAGAAATGAAATTATCCACCGCTTACGAAAACTTCCGCCGTTCTCTTCTCGGTGCCTTTCGTTTTTGTGGCTGGGCCCTAACCCAGCGTCGGAGTGGACCCGACTCCTCCTCCCGGGCCAGTTTTTTCGCTCTCCCCATTTGCCGAATAAACGGAGGGAACGTCGGCGCTAAAGTACCGTTAAAAGGAACTGGAGCCAGCGGAAAGGACCCGGGCTGCAGCCAACCAACGATACTCTAGGAGAAAGATTCCTCGGGAGGACAAATTGTCGTGTTTCCCATTCCGCTTTCCCACCGTCTCCTCTCCCCCGCCGCTGGTCGTCCGTCGGGAATCCTCCGGTTTCTCTCTTCCGAACCCGCGTCGGGCTTCCTTTTACAGAACCTCCTCGGCCGCTCTCTCCTCTTCCCCGGAATCCGAACCCGCCGTTATTTCCTACCTTCCCGGCATCCCGGGAAATTGGTACCGGGGATATTTTAAAAATGGTCTTTATAGTAATTTTCCGTCGGAAAATATTTACAAAGAAATTTCTTTATTCTTTGTCATTCGTTTACTTCTTCTTCCGCCCGTCCACGATTCACTTTTGCAGGCGCTTCTCGAAACGTCGGACCGGCGAAACCTTAGAACACTCGACGACTACGCCTCCCACGTTATTTATTCGGAAGAAGAAAATGCAAATGTCTCGGAAGAGCAACTTTTGTCTTTAAAAGGAAGGAACGGCGGGAGCGGGCGGAAGAAGGAACCGCTTCCGGTCGGAACCGAAAAGCCTTCTCCGTGGCGGTCGCGCGGCGGAAAGAGTCGGCCGATCCGCGATTCGGGAGACGGCGCCGTCGACTTCCGGGCGGAGAAAGTCGGTCGACGGATAAGACGCGAGAGAAAGTGGAACGGCTGATGGGGACTCCGATAGGCGAACGCGTCCGGAAGCCACGACGCTTCCCCCGTGGTCCGGCGTAAAACCGGTGGGCCCGTCCGGCTTCCGGCGGCGCGCGCCCGGCTAGGTTCCGCCGGAACCGGAAACGGACGGGAGCCCGAGCCGACGGGGCCGGCGGGACCCCGGGCCACTACGGCCTCCCGGTTGCCGTCCGCCAGGGAAAGTAAGAGAGAGGAAAAAAGGCGCGCGACCTAGAAAAGCGCGCGATATAAACGGCACTTTCTCCTCACCGCCGGCGTTCGCCTCTTCTATTTTAATATTTGAGGTCGAGCGGGTAAAGAAAGGTTGGAGCCAGTCGAGACACTCGTACATCTCGCCGACCTAGAAACACCGCTCTGCGCCACGCGCTCCGCCATTGGTCGACGCCACCACGTGGTGGCGGGAGAGTTTCGCCGCACCCGAGACCGTGTCGGCCCGTCGGCGCTGCAAAAACCACCACATCCGAGTCGCGGGCGAGTCCCGCCACACGTCGCATTCGCAACGCTCCTGTGGAGGGGAGATTCCCGGAAAACAGGTGAGCGCCTTTTCCTTTACCCGCCGCCAAAAACGCTTTCTCTCTCCGTCACCACGCGCCTCCGTATTTCACCCTCCGAAACGGAAGCGGGTCGGCCGTCGTCCACCTTTCCCCTTCGGTCTTCGGCGCGCCGTGCGGCGTCTATTTTTGTCGGTGACACCGGCCGGGATGGCCTTTACATTATAAATAGAAATCGCGCGCCTAAGGAAGGTCTCCTTCGCGCCGCCCGGCCGCGGGGGCGTTCGCCCGGTGGCGACGGATTTCGTCACTCTTCTTCCAGGGAAGACGGAGGGGGTCCGGAATTCGGGGTCCGAAATCGGGAGGCGGGACGGCCGACCGATTAACTGGAACGATTTATCCGGGGTGGAAAGAGATAGGGCGACCCGATTCCGCAAACCGGAAGCGATTTCTATCTCTGGGAAAGTGTGTCGGTCGGCAGCCGGCCCGACCAAAATAAAACGTGGAAGTCGACGCGCGTGACGTCGGCCCGGAGAGGAACGTCAGCGCCCAGCGGAGAAGGAGAACTTACGGCGCCGACCGGTTGGGGTACGCGGGTCGACGCCGAGCCACCGGCTTTCGCGGCGTCCGTTTCGGGCCTCCGCGCTCGGCCGACGGCGTTTCTCGTCTTCCGCGGCGCCGCCCGCCGTTCGGGCCCACACCGTCGTCCGTCCGTGTCGCGCGGCGCCGGAGCGTGCGTGGTTTCGCCAATGGGACGGAGGACTCCTCCCGGCGGACGTGCGCCACCCATCCGACTGGACGCGTGGCCGAGCGCGCGAAACCGACGACGCCCGCCGGCACGCTCCGCCGATCGGTCGAGCGCGACGGCCCGTGGCCCGCTTCGCCCCGCGGAAACGGAAGCGGATGGCGAGCTCGGGCAGCGGCGTTAAGAGAATCCTCGAAATCCCCCGGGCAGTGGCGTTAGAGAGTCGGCGATAACGGCGGTAAAGGGAGAGTGAACGGACGATTTTCGGCGGTGGGGCGCGGGAGACGGATGCGAGGAGGAAAAAAAGCGCGAGTCAGAAAGAGAGTAGAAAGATAACGCGGACGCTAACCCACTTCTTTACTTTCGACCACCCGTTAGTCGACTTTACCCTCCGATTCCAGGTACAGACGTAATTATGAACGGAGGACGGAATGCGTCGATCTCCGCCGTGTTGTCTTCCTTCGGACAAAGCGCTTGAGGTATTTACATTGTTTCCAGACGCGTGGCGCGAAATAAAGCCGGTTACGGACGACGGAACCATTTCGCCCCGCCGTTTAACCTTGAGCGCGCGATTTTCGGCGCGTGGGTGGGGGAGAAATGACGGGGACGGCGGTTAGAGCCGGGCGAACCAGAGGGGAGAGTCGGAAGAGCCGGGCGACGTTGCGGGGTAGAGGAATTTTTCTACGGGTTTTTGCCGGGCCAGAAACCGGCGTCGACGCAAGATGGCGGATGCGGCGGAACGACGTCGCCATCCGCCACGACCGGTTTTTTCGGAACGAGGCCGGAGACTTCGCCGTTTCTTCGGGAGCCGACGTGGGCGGTGAGATTCCGTCTTCTTAGTTTCTTCGGTAGTTTCGGACCGGAAGGTGCGAGTGGGGAAGGGGTGCAGCCGGGAGGCGAGAAGAAGGGGGAGCGATAAGAGCGCAAAACAAGTCGGGAGCGTGGAAAGTAGGTCAAAAACTCGGCCGTCGACGGCGGGTGGCTTTTTGTGGAGAAAGGATCCAAAAGAACGGACCGAGTTTCGGTTCCTCGAATCTGGGTCGCCGGACCCAACGGTTATCCCGCCTTTCTTCTGGCTTCCGGAGGTGGAATCCGTCCAACCCTTCGGACCGGCCCCCCGAGGAAAAAGACTTACGCCGACCGGGCGACGGGAAGTGTTTGGTGGGTTTTCGTTATAAAAGACGCGCTTTCTTTATTTAAAAGGAGCGCCAAGACCTGAACGGGAAAGGAAAACCGCCGTGGGTGCCGTCCCGCGGACGGACGACGAAAGTGACGGAAAATTCGCCAAATCTTTGGCCTGGTAAACTCTTCCGACCGTTCTAAATGCTCGGACGGCCGACGTTAGCTTTCTTTTCCCGCCAATTACAGTGGAAGGGAATTTTTGCCGGGAAAGTGAGCTCCGACCTAAAAGAGTGGCGGACGAATACCGCCGGAAGAATGCCGACGTCCGAGAGGAAGATGCGGGGCCAGAGGCGAAACTTCCGTCTTTCGTCACCCTTCGGCCGTAGTAATTAGGAGGAATCGAATCCGGCCGAGGGGAAAGGTTCCGAGGGAGTCCGGTCGCCGTCTCTCCCCGCCCGCCGAAGCCGGCGGTCCGAATTTCCTCCCGGGCCTTGGCGCCCTCTTCCTATCCCGGCGTCCGAATTTCGGCCCGGGGGCAGCTGCGGTTTGTTTACGACCGGTTTCGGCGAATCTGGGTCACGGGGTCCGCCGCACCCGTCGACAGATGGCCGACCGGGACCGTTACGGAGGCGAGAAGTCGGAAGGTCTCGGCCCCGACGATTTCTTCCAAAGATCGGTGCTGGTGTTGACGAAGGAGAGAAACTATCCGTTGCCGTAAGAAAAACGTACAAAATACAGCGCAGCATTTCTGTTTAAGTCTATTTAACTCTTCCTCCTCCTCCCGCCGCCAAAAAGCCACGGATCCTTCGATAATCGGACTCCTCCCGGACCCCCGGTCGACGGGGGCGGAAGGGATCCGCCGGAGGCGCCGGGAGGGGGGAGAAGGAGGTCGGGTTTTTTGTCCGACGGAGCAGCTGGACCCGAGCGCGTCCGAGAGTCCGACCAGATACGAGGAGGCGCTCCTCCGAATCGGACCCGCTCCCGCCTTCCCCGTCCAGGTGAGTGACTTACGCCGCGGTACCGGGATCCGAGAGTAATCGCGCGGGCCGCGCCGGAGGAGAGGAGAAGTCCGTTCTCCCTCCTCTCGCCAACCATCGTCTTTCCAACGCGTGGGTCGTTCTCTGCCGGACGGAAGGGGTTTGGGATGCGACGGAGAGGCCGATACGCGCGGGTCTGGAGACGGAAACGCGTAAAACGAAGGTAGGTAAGTACGCCGGCCGATGGGTCCGTTCCGGGGTTAACCGGCGCCTTTCCGACCACGAATTCCTCCTTCCTTCCTCCCCCCGCCGCCGCGGAGAAGGCGGACGAAGGGGCGCCGGAAAAGGTAGGAGCCTAGAAAACAGAAGGACGATAAAAAAAGGGACGAAACGGACGACGGAAACATAAACAATGGAAAAATTACTTTTGCGTCACGTTCGATTACCGTCGGTTACAATGTATCTATTGTCGAGACGACATCTGCCGCCCGCCGAACATCTGACGGTAGAACAATGGAGATTGGTCCCCCCCGGTCCGGGCGGGGGTCGCGTCCGGGAAGAGACGGCGGCGCGTCTCTTAGAAAGTCCGTCGGAGTTTTAAGGCATCTCCCGGTCGGCGGCCGGGCGAGTCTTCCGGGGAAGACTTTCCGACGTTTCGTCCACTCGCCCGGAAAGTCTTGCGGGACAGTGGACGAAACGTCGAAATACCCGCGGAAGGAATATCGGGGACGGGTGGTCGGGCGCGGTCCAAAGGACCCGGGAGCGAGAAATTTACAATCGTCCGGCGCGACGGACGGAATTTACGCCAACGGCGGGCTCCCGACCCCGGGACCATTTATTAATAAACGATTTACGCCGCGTTCCTTCCGCGGAGATCGGGCCCGACGGGGGAGGACAACTTTGGAGTTGGGAAACCGGCGTTTATCGGTGGCCGAAATTACACTTTGTAAGTGGACGGCGGCACTTTTCCCTACAGGTCCGCGGTAGAAGCGGTAAACGTTAAAACGGTATTCGACGGCGTTTATTCTCGGACAGTCAAAGACCGGCCATCTTCCTTCCAAAAGATTAATTCGAACCCTTCTTCTTCCGGCGCCCTTTATCCGGACCAGATCAGTTTCCACCTTCCCGGTAAACGGAGGAGCGGCTTCGGTAGGAAATTCACTTTTCCTTCCCGGTCGAAAAACACAAAGTACCGTTCAATGGGCGGTGAATTTTTCTATAAAAGTATTTAAAGGAGACGCGCGGTGGTAAACGTCGAGTGGATGCGAAAGTAAGAGAAAAATCTCGGGCCGATAAAAGGAAGCGAGGAAATCCTTGCTTGGAAATATCCGCAGATTTATTGGAATTTGTCCGGAGTTTGCGGCTAATCCGACGGGTCCAGATAATCCGGGGATGGGCCTAATTAGCTCGGGCGCCAACCCTTGGCGCGTGGATAGTTTTTAAATCGAGCGCGTTAATATACTCGACGTTTTCCGATACGACCCACCGGGGAAAAGTCCAAGGGTTTGGCTTTTCTTCCTCGGGCTACGGCCCCTAAAATCTTTGCCGGGGGAAATTAATTCCGCCGTCCAATAAAGAGGCGTTTTAGTTACGTAAATTACTTATATCGGTAAAAATTCTTCGCCATTACGTTGTAATTTCTCGGACGGGATCCCGGTGGAACTCGGGTTACTTCGGGGTCGGACGGCGGAGCGTTTCTATCGTATCCGACGTTTCCCAGTAAATTCCACTCCGTGCCGGGCCCATTCCGTCAAATTCTCCGAGAAGGGGAAATACTGGGGACGTTTCCCCACTTTGGCCAACCGGTAAAATTCCAAAGATTCGGAGGTTTGGCTTTAAACGGACGGACGGGAAACCTTTTTCTTTTATTTCCCATACCGGCGTAATGGGCCAAATGTTTTCGCTAGCTTCGGACCGACCACCTTAATCTCGCGGATGGGAAGAATCCCTTTTCGGTTAAATACGCCTTCTCCGACCGGAAATAAATTGATGGAAGACGACGGCGATAACGTAAGGGACGGACGGGATCGTCTATTCTTTAAAATAGTGTTAAATAAAGTGGGAGATTCGTTGGGTTAATCCGTGACCAACCACGGATTGGGTCCGACGACGTTAAGTGGCGGCGGGGACTACTTCCGTTCCGAAGGCCTTTTCCAGTCTGCGCCAACGGAACAGAGGTTCTCGGACGAAACGTAAAATTGTTAAAGGTCCGGAAGGAAGACACCCTCCAACGGACGTACTCCATCTATCGTCGGGGTTAGCCGCGTCGTTCCGCAGTGGTAGTTCGACACCCGCCTTTCGGCCGGTAACGTAACACCCCGGCGCCTTTCTTCAGCGTAAAACGCAAAGTGTTCCTACTTACTCTCCCACCGTTCCCATTTCTTTTCTATCCCTCCAGACGGAAAATACCTCCGCGCGCTTCGTACCGATTTCCGTTCGAAAGTTCGATTGGCGTCGGTCTCCATTTAATAAAAAAATTTAAAAGTTATTAATAAAAAGCGTAATTCGTTAAACCCGGAGGTGTTAGTTAATAATTATGCGTGTCGGAGGAAAGTCTTTCCCGTAACCGAACCACCCGTAAAGGGGAAATTTCGTACGATTCGCCGTTACTTAAAATATAGAATGGCTCGGAAAGTTTTTTTCTTTCGAATTACCGGAGAAATCGAACCGCTGACATTTTTGTGGTGGAATGTCGAAAGTCGGTGGCCCGGGGTAACCGCGTTGGAGAATATCGTTACACTACTGAGAAACTGTCGGTGATGTCGACCGCAAATCCTCCGTTGTCGAAACCAATTACTCGGCGGAACTGGTTTTCGCCCCACCTCCGGGTTTTCTTAGGTCGAAAGCGCGGCTTAAAACTGTCCCGCCGGCGGAATTTATTCGATACTAAAGAATCTCGCGCGCGGACCGAGGCCAAATAACCGGCGAAACTTTCGCAAAAACGGTGAGGTAAAAGCTGTTTTCTCTTTCTTTTACAGCCGAATGTGAGACCCGAAGGAAACGCCCGTTTACACCTCCGGCGCTTTGCAGGTATTATGAAGCGCGAAGACCGAGGCGACGCCGCGGAAGCCGTGGCGGAAACGAACGACGCCCCCATCGACCTGACGAAAAAGTCCCACCTGGAATCGTCGGAAGCTCCCGATCGCCACGGCGACCTTCCCGACCACAAACAACCTAGTCCGGAGTGGCGAGTTCCACCCTTCTACCCCCCTCTGTTCTTCCTGGGTGGAGAATCGCCCTTCCGCGCCTTCCCGGCCGTGGCCGTGGCCAACCCCTTCCTCTTGCCCTACTATCCCGTGCTCTACCAGCAGCTGGGCCTCAGATGCGCCGTGGTCGGCACCGATCCGTCCTTCGACGGGGTCAACTGCCTCTATCGAGCCGCCAGCGACACCTACCTGAAGGACCGCGTTCTCCGCAACGCGGTGGCCGCCCCCTATCCCCGCGGCCCTCTGGCGGCGGCGGCGGACGGGGGCTTCCCTTGGGCGCCGGCGGAAACCCGCGGATGGCCGGCCGGCAGCCGGACCAACCCGCTGCGAAAGTGCAGGTCTCTGGGAGCTCTGGCGGAAGAAGCGGGAGAAGAAGCTCCTTGCGCGCGCTCCCTCAGTTGTCCCGACCTGAGTGTCCCGGACTGCCGACGGCGGGCTCCGACGGAAGGGCCCGCGGGCAAGAGGATGAAGATGGAAGTCCGTCCTTCCGGGAATTCGCCGAAGGAAGGAAACGGGACCCGGTTCCGCCGGAGAGACGAGTTCGATCTGTCGGCCCAATCCCGCTCCAGGTCCATGCCTTCGGTTTCCCAAGGAGATCAAGAGAGCTTCTTACAGAAACTTCGGCACGTGGCACCGGCGGGATTTCCCTGCAACGTCTACGGTTACTACACCCACTTGATGCAGAAGTATCAGGACCACGAGGAGCTGAAGCGTAGAGTGGGCATCGTTCCGGAAAACAGTCCTCCGGGTTCTCCGGGTCCGGAAGCCAAGAAGAGACCCACCCGGACCTTGACGGGTAAACACGTTAGACACGGGACGGGAGCCAGCCCTTCCACCCTTCTGACTCTGCGCCAGATGATCCAGGAGAGGCAGAGAGCCAAAGAACTGGCTCAGAGTTACGGGACCACCAACAAATGCAAGATGACCAGGAAGCACTCCAACAAAGCGGGAAGACGCTCTACTTAACGCCGCCGGTGCCTTATTTCGCAACTTTATACTTTCGATACTCGCGCGGGACCAAAACCAAGCCCATAGTTCCTCTACACACTTGGTCCGGTATTTTTTTAGACGGGAGCGTAGGCTTCCACCGCCAACGGAATTCCAGTCATCTCGGTTCTACCCTATTTTTGTACGTTTCTACATTTTTATAACAGAAGTTGTACTTAAATCGTATTATCGACGAGAACCACCGCAGGTGCCTTCATTCCACAAACGTTTATTTATATGAATTCCGAAAAGATTCGGGACCGACTCCCCATTCGTATCGTTTTTTGTGTTTATTTATTTTGCAACCACACGACGTAGAGTTCACTTAATTTATTTTTGTATTCTTTTTACGAGAAGCGACCGACACGCCGCACATTCCATTCCATTGCACATTGTACGGTAGACAAGAAATAAATAGTCTTTGTATCTCCGGTCTCCTTTATTCAGTTACAGGACAGAAAATTGATGTCGTAGCTTCCGTTCACCTGAAAAAAAAGACGTCGGCAATTACCTTCCATCCTTTCGACTAAATAATTGTTTAGAATTTCAAAATCGTCCCGTACACTCGGCATTCTCCCACCCAACGACTCTTAAACAAAATTTTAACGCCTTTAAACGTAACTAACGAACGAAATTCTAACTTCCGTAGTGGGACGTTACTTACGGAGAAGAAAAGGTAAGTTTATTTTCTGTTTATCGAGACCCGAAGAAATTAAACTCGTCTTCCGGGCTACAACAGTTAGCGTAAAACACGCCGGCACGTGGAGTGTTAAAAATTATCGAAAAATAATAAGAAAAGTCCTTATCCTTCGTAATTCTAGTTACGCGCGCTTTTTCTCCAATTTGCATACGGAGCGAAGGTAGAAAGTCCCGGAATTGCCACAGTTTCTTAGCCGTTTGTCGGGATTTCCGGGCGAGACGAACGACGCGGACCGAAAATATTGGAACCCGACTCGCATTGTACGAGAATTCGTTTTCGTCCGGAGAAAATATTAATAAAATCGCGTGGCTTTCCTCGGTCCTTCTAACCAGATTAAAGTCGGTCACCGTCCAAGTTCCGGGATATTTCGCTCGCCACTCGATCCGACTTCCAGATTTTGCTCAAATTTCGATAACTACCGTACCTCTTCCGCTAACGTATGCTAACCTGACTCGCGGCACAAAAAACCATCGTTTAAATTGCGTGCCTTATCCATCCAATTTCATACACTTTTCTCAGTTTTTTCTCAGCGTGTAATCCGGTGAATTTTTAAAACCATAACCGTAAATAGAGAATCCGTATTTTTTTAAAGCGGACGTTTAAAGATACGCTAAAGATTTTAATAATCGCGAAACGGTACTATCGGGCAAATGTATTTACTAACAATTCGTCAAATCCCGCGGTTCGGGAAAAATGCCAACGGGTAGTGTTTTGGTATATTGGAAAAGTAAACCGATAGTTCTTCCCACTCGGACTTACGGGGAAAAAGCACCGCTCGGTGCCGAAAACGTTAATTCGCGCCCTCTATTAAAAGTACGAATTTTCGTTACGCGATTCGAAAAGAAAAACCCTCGTAATTCGGACGTAAAGAACGAATGGCCAATGTAATAAAAACGTTTATACTCGAATATCGAGAATCTTTAGCTCTAAACCAGTGTTTCTCAACGGGAGTGATATCGCCCCCGTGTGAGCGTTTTTCCACGTTGAGGGGGCGATTAGTAACAATTTATATTTTGAGGGGCATAAAACAATTTTCTGGGCGATATAGCAAAACATTATATTAAGAATAATTGAATGTTTTATTCGTTATATCGTACAATAATTAAACAAATAACATTACACTAGTCACTAGTCTATTCGATGCGGTACGAATTTGGCGTTAGCCTCGGCCCTGGGCATCGGAATTTTGAAGCGAAGACCTTCGATAAGACCGATAGTACGTAACGATTTTATTGAAGGGGAGGATTCGTTAGAGGTTGAGAAACACTGCTCTAAACAATGAGTGCTGGTGCCATCAAAAAGTATCGGCAACGGTTCGATAAAATGCGAGATTCCAATTTATTGATTAAAACGATGCAAAACGCCGGATTAATAGTTTTTGGGGGCGGTGGTTAGTGGGAAAGACTTCGTCGCCATCGACCCGACCCGACTGCCTCTGCGCCGTACTGGCAATATAGTTCCCTCGATAAGTTCCAAATTTAAAGCCTACCACTGACCAGTGGCGTAGCGCGAATGTCAGCCGCCCCCTTATTTAGGTATCTCAATTTAAAAGACTAAAATTCAATTTCGTCACAGAATAAGTAATGAGAAATTCCGTGCTCATTTCAATCGGTCCCAATCGTATGTGCGACAAAAATACGAAATGAAATGGTTCAAATTTTTACAAGATATTATTATTATTATTTATTGTGAAATTTTGCCGCCCCCTAAAAGTGCCGTCCCTGCCACTGACCGAGTGGATAAAACTTCGGACCAATTACCTACCCCGGTAAATGGTCGCGGGTTAGCGCCTGGCCAGGCCGAGTTTTACGGGTTTTCTTCGCGTCAGTAACTCCTAAATTGGGGCCACTTTCCCATAAAACAAAAAGCTCCCGGCAGGCATTCCACCCTAGGTAGATCGCCCTTATGTCGCGTTGTCTTAATCGAATAAAAACAAAACTGAAACCCAGCCAAATTTGAATTCCTTCTACATTACTGGGTTGGTGACGATTGGTTTTGGAGCCCCTGCCGACGGAGACCCGGGTATTGGCCATTTTGACCGTAGAATAACGCGCCACAATTCCTCGAACATCTCGTGCCATTGGAAAATTCCGGTTTCGACGATGACTATTTGCAACCGCGCGACGTAGAGTTCACTTAATTTATCTTCGTGTTCTTTTTACCAGAAGCGACCGACGCGCATTCCATTCCATCGCGCATTGTACGGTAGACAAATAAATAAATAATACAGTGGGTGATCGGTTAATTAACGAACGTAATCCGTTCCAAGACTTTGTTCGCTATCCGAATTGTTCGTTAACCGATTATCGATTTACCATAGGTTTTAATGGGAATTTAATTAATTCGTTCCGGAGACCCCCAAAAATAAAAAAATATATACTTTCTTACTACGTTTATTTATATATAATAATAAAAATACATACATACACAGTCTCGCGTTTTTATTACTTATGTTTTTTCCGTTTGAAAGGATTAAAGAATCTGTCTAATGTCGATCGCTTTTCTCTCTTCTTCAGGATTTTTCGTAAGTAATTAATAGCATTGCAATTGTAGAAATCCCCAAGCCTCAACCTGCTTTTGATGCCATTCTAAGACCGTTGTTCTGACATCCTGCCAATTCTTCAAAGGATCTTTAATAGAAGATATCGGCATTAATCCTCTTTTTCAGAAGAAAACATATCTTGCCGAGTTTCTCGGTGTTCTTCATTCGAGAGTTCTTTGCGGATTCCGTCGTCGGGTTCCATTACGAACTCTTCGATGTTTTTTATTTTTCAGATGTGATTTTTGTTACTCCTTTAGCCGCTCGAGTCTTCTCGATTATACAGCATTTTTTTTAAATAAGATTGAACCGCGGCCTACCGTAGACCCGTTCACGCATACTGCCCAGCAACATTGGGCATCTTCCGCCCACTCTCTACTTTTGCTATTATACCCTCACCTTTCGAAAAGAAAAACAGACTCAAAACTTAACGAGTGCCTGCCCGACAGTCTCGCGAATAGATAAAAGAATTGTTTCTGTCAGAGAAATAAAAGGCTGGAATTACAAGGGAGAGTTTCGAAGTTCGGAGGAATACTATCCGATCTATATATACGGGCTTGAGCGTCGATGTCGACGTCTCCCGCACTCCGAAAAGTTTCGAATTGTTGCCCGAAGACGAGGGAAGACCAATCGGCATTCGTTATTTTACGTCGCTTCTTCTTGTGTATGTTCTGTGGAGTATTCGGCCTGGAACACACACGCGTAAAATTGTGCGGCAGAAAACTGAATCAGAAATCAGCTTTCAATTCAGTTTCTGTTTTACGCTTTTGTCAGAACACACATACGTAAAAATTCTGGCCGAATAGGAAACACCACTGCCACCAACAGTGCTAATTTTATTAATTTTTTTCTCTCAGATTTTTTTCTCTATCTATCACTTTGTACCTTCCATTTTTTCTCCACTTCCTCCGCTATATTATATAGAAAATTTAAATGAATAGACTCGTATTCCGAATTGAAATAAAGAACGTGTGATCTAAATGCTAGGTCTACATATCGATTCTACTAGACTTACCTGTTATTTGAAATTTAACACCTGTATCCATCCATAAACGTTGTTTAAATACAGTATCTTTATACATGACACTGATGTGGTCGAACGAATTCAATAAATTCCTCTATTTTTCCAGACCGTCACAATTGTAGGATTAACCCTCGTTGCCGCCATTGTTAGAATAACGTTGTCTACTTTGACGTCACAGGAAAGACTTCTCTTTATTGGAGGGATTTTGGCGTAAAAACANACACTGATGTGGTCGAACGAATTCAATAAATTCCTCTATTTTTCCAGACCGTCACAATTGTAGGATTAACCCTCGTTGCCGCCATTGTTAGAATAACGTTGTCTACTTTGACGTCACAGGAAAGACTTCTCTTTATTGGAGGGATTTTGGCGTAAAAACACGCTGTACTCTATTTTCAGTTCTGTTTCAGCCAAAATTTCAGGAAAATTTTTACGTTTTCTGTTTTATGCTAGATTTTACGCCGAATTTTACGCACGTGTGTTCCTGCCTTCGTTGTCCGAACATAAAAATCTTTCGCGAAAGTGTTCGTAATCCAATCACCCACTGTATTCGTATCTCCCGTCTCCTGTATTCGGTTACGGGACCGGGTCGCGTTTTGCAGCACTTCCAATTTTTGAAGCGGCGAAAACAAAATTTAATGCGCGTTCTTTATTCGATTACACGCGACATTTTAAAACTCGCCGGCGCAATAATTGTTTACCCGCAAAACCATCGTTTGTCGGTGGAGTAAAACGGACGACGACGGCGCGGATTAAAGGAACCATTTCCGATTCTTTTTGATGACAGTAGTACAAATATTTTACTTTTTAAATCCATCTAAGTTGGTTGGCCTACTGCTTGTCATGAAAACATGATTTGGAATCAGTCCAGTCAGTTTTAGTGTGNTGACACTGATGTGGTCGAACGAAATCAATAAATTCCTCTATTTTTCCAGACCGTCACAATTGTAGGATTAACCCTCGTTGCCGCCATTGTTAGAATAACGTTGTCTACTTTGACGTCACAGGAAAGACTTCTCTTTATTGGAGGGATTTTGGCGTAAAAATTTTTCGGCGTAAAAAGTAGAGACACGCTGTACTCTATTTTCAGTTCTGTTTCAGCCAAAATTTCAGAAAAATTTTTACGTTCTCTGTTTTATGCTAGATTTTACGGCGAATTTTACGCACGTGTGTTCCTGGCCTTCGTTGTCCGAACATAAAAATCTTTCGCGAAAGTGTTCGTAATCCGATAACCCACCGTATTCGTATCTCCCGTCTCCTGTATTCGGTTACGGGACCGGGTTGCGTTTTGCAGCACTTCCAATTTTTGAAGTGGCGAAAACAAAATTTAATGCGCGTTCTTTATTCGATTACACGCGACATTTCCGATTCTTTTTGATGACAGTAGTACAAATATTTTACTTTTTAACGTTTTTATTTATTTATTTATTTTATTTTATTTTTTAAGTCTGGCAAATCCAAATACGGATATCCCTCGTACAATCCGGTGGATACGTTCCGAAAAAGTGGCGTGTTATAAGAATCCGCGCTATACGAAACAAAGGACTAACGCGAAACACGAGGTTACGTTCCAGAAGTTAGCAAAAGTATACTATTTTTTTCCGTCACTAAGAAAAATATGTTTATTAAAGCGATCGATAATTAAGTAAGAATCACAATTAAAAGTATCGTATTTCGTGTTAATATTAAGTTTAGTTAAGCGAGGGCGTTTTCTTTTCGCAAAATATCGTCGTCATCCCCGTAGCGAGTATCGGCGACATTTTCGTGTTTTTCATTTTTACGGTGAAAAATTCTCACGGGTGACGAAATAAAAATAGTAACGGGAAATTTGTTGGAGCGACGACCGAGAAATTTTTTCAAGAATTTGTGTTCGAGTACCGAAACACCGCCATATTTCATTTATCGCGTTTACGAACGATGGCTTACTTTCGGTTTCGAAAGAGTTTAATAATACAGTACTTATCTAAAATTGTTTAAATAAACTTTACTAAATACCAAGATTAATCTATAAAAAGCAAAACACGGCGACAGTCTTAGGTCGAGACTCCACTAGCGTAAAAACTTTTAATGGCGTGACCTATTTGCGTTTGGGGTGGAGGTCGGGCTAGCGAAGTTCTTAAGGCGACCGTACTATCGAAGTTACAAAGACAACGATTATATTCTACGAGTTTTTTCTGTAATATAATTACGAATGTAGTGAAAATAATATCTTTACTTACATACGTTAACTTTTATTATCGTATTATTAATTAAGATAATATACGGCACTTATAAGCTTAGCTTTTTAATTACTCCTCTAAATCGAAGGATTTTCCTTCGGCCGTCCGTATCGCGTGTTTTAGGCATCCATTATTATAATCGGAATACTTCTGGTCGTAGATACACGAATACTTTCGGATATTTTCGATAAATCTTTCTAGATCTATTCTAGAGTAGCCGCCAGGGAACGTAGGCAAAAGCTCGTTTTCCGCCATGACCTAGATTTCGCCCAGTTCCGAATGGCGGATGGTATCGTTTTACGGCCGTATTCGCGTCGAAAGTCGAACACCGCTCGACTGGCATCTACGCTGGTTTTACCACCCGCTCGGGCGTAAGATATTATGGTCGCGCGATTAAAAGCTTTTACCGCCAGGGGTTTTACGCTAGTGGAGTCTTGGCCTTAAAGGCTAAAATGTGAAAGCGACGACGACTCCCGGTTGATAGAGGACGAGGAGCAAAGAATTCTGCTATCGGTTTTCATTAAAGTAAATCCGATAAACGGCATAAAACTGAAAATTTCAATATTCTAAAATCCGTAGGCAAATTTCAGACAACACGCGCGCTTGCTCGAATTTAAATAAAGTCGGTATGCCAGAATATACAGCGTGTCGAATAACGGAGTTGGCGCTTAAAAATTGTAAAATTTTGTGTGGAAGAAGTCGTGTTGTAAGAAGGATATCCCCAATTTTCAAACGGTGTTAGAGTGAAACCACGTTGTACGAGTACCGTGTTGTACTAGGGATACCTGTATGTTTAATGTAAATCCTATTTTCTATTTCTGAAAATACCAGTATTTCGTCGAACGACGATCGACAAACCCGGACAGACCATTTTACCTCTTTAAAAGTGTAAGATTTTCCGAAAATTACTCGGAACTATTGTTTTACTTTCAACTAATAAAGCTTAATTATTTAGAAATATTCGGAGGAAAAAAAGGACTAAAGACGCAAGGCATTTTGACCAGTCATTTCCTTCGATAGAAAATTATATAAAAAATTTCGTGGTGAAGGTTTGAGAGATATTAATCGATATTCGAATCGATGCGCGCAATAAGATACTTCCGCCATATTCCCCCTTCGATCTAAAACGTCGCTCCTTTATGCGTATATTTACGGGCAGAATGACGTCGACAGAACTAAATATGCGGAACGAGACGTAATTCGACATCATAGTTTCGAAAAAGACACCGGACCGTTCCATTTTATAATGGCGATAATATTCACTAATACTAAAATTTAAAAAAAATGAAGCCGTTAATGCGAAAAAACTTTAAAAAGATAAACTGAAATACAGACCTATTTATTAAATTTAAATTTTGGGCGGATTCGGTAAACGTCGGGCGACGAGAACAAACTATTATTCTTCCATTTATTTAATAGGGCGAGTAGAGGCAAAATTGGCGTAGGAAGATTTTATTTTCTCGTTCCGAAATAAAATTGAAGCGGATTACAACGATTTACGAGAAACTTACCTCAAACCGCCCCACGCTCAAATCGCTCTTGTTACTTTTCGCCTGTTCCAACAAGGCCCACAGATTCTGCACGTGACTGGCGGCGCATTTACGACGGTCTTCCGTCTGTAGACAGAAATAAGGCGTACTGTATTTCCCACGGTAACGAATTATCCCGCTTTACGTAAAGTATTTCAGAAAAGAAAGTAGTGAGGAAAAAAGGTCCTCGATTACTTTCTTTTTGCATTAATTATCGGTATTATTTCTTTTTAAACCAACAGAAACAAAATTATATTCTAAACTTTCGTATTCTGTTTTAAGTGTTACTTCCGTTAAGAGTAGTAAATAGCTTCTGCCCGAATGGCTCTAGCTGACCAAAGACCAAGTAGATCCACTGGAAATGATAAACGTTCGGGTTCGAACCGGTCCCGAGGAAACGCGTCGATAATCGATTATCGAGAGTGTCGAGAAGCGGTTAAACTGAGATTCTCGCAACAAAATACAAGTTAGAGAAATCGTTAAGTATTGACGTAGAAGAAGCCGTATCCACACACTTCTCCTCTTATTTACGCTGGCGGCTAGACCCATCCGTAAGAGACATAGCGGCGGCCGGATACGTAATCCGTTAAGTAATTATATTTGCAGTAACGAATCTTTTTCCTTTCTCTTCTTTCTCCCCATAGCAACGCGACATTCACCGCTGTCGGAGAATTTAAGCATTAGGTCCGAAAGAACGGAACGATACGTACCTGATGGGAAGATGCCGAGGATCCGTGCGATTCGGAAAGGAAGAGTCTGGGCACGGCCACCCGTAGAGCTTCTTCCTATTACGAGACGAAAGTGTGTGGAAGACAAAAACAAAGAAATTTCGGAAACAAAACGGATCGGACTTACCGGAGAGGGATCGCTATAGACGGCAAACTTCTCCAGTCCGAACTTCCTCCACAGAGGTGACGGCTGGTACAGAACTAAACGAATGGTTACCACGTCCAACAGAGCCAAACGACTCTAAACCGAAAAATAAAAATGTGTCATTTAAAACGCGTTACGCGTAACGGGAAGAAGAAACGAAAACTTACGTCTTTCTGAGTTAAAGAAAAGAAGCTTTGACTTCCGTTTTCGAAGTGGGGATTGGGCATCAGCACGTACTTGTGGATGCATTTCTGCCATTTGAGGGCGCTTCGGTTCTTGGGGTCGCAATCCGAAGAAACTCTCTTGCACAATACGGTCATGTAGGCCGTGTAGACGTTCTTGAATGTTATCTCTCCTACCTATCGCGTTTCGTACGAGTACTAAAATTACAAATTTCAAACATAAAACAGCAAATTTCTGAAATATTTATTTATTGACAAAATATAAGACGATATCTGGTAGACAAAAAGGGTTCCTCTCGTCGTGACTGCGCAATATATAGGTTAATCGATAACAACACTAATAGAACAAACGAATAGGAGTAATTAGAAGTCGAAGAGCGTAATGAAATTTTACAGAAAAACTTAAATTTATCTTACATTTATCGGAGTTCTAACGAAAAGTAGTGTTTAAAACGACGTACGATCACTATCTGGATCGGAGTTCTCAACATTCTTCGTCTAGCGACCCTTTTAAAGAAACATTTTTTCCACCGCTCCCTTAAATGTATTTACATTTATACATTGTTTAAAAAATAACGTATATTTTTTTATATTTGGAAAGTTTTGTAGATGACAATAAAAATACTTTAAAAAATTTAAAATGACTGCGTTTACTAAATAATTAAACAATACTGTATTAAATTATTATATCGAATATATGCACGCTCAATACGTATCTAATTCGCTCGTCGACCCCTTTCAAATTTTCAAACCGTAAGACATCGATACGACCACGTCGAGAATTCCTAGTCCGGGCAGCGAAAGAATAGACACGAGTCAGCCCGAACCGGAAGGGTCTTTGTCGGACGAAAGGGATAGAAGGATCTGATCTATCCCTAAAAGTTTAAATACGGATCTGATCTATATTTCTGCGTACCGTGCGCCCCACAGCCTTTTATCCGATATATACACCCTTCCCGCACTACTGGAGGGAATTCCAAATTTTGCTACAACGTCTTTCTTTTTGCAACCTTTATTCGCTTCCCGTAATACATTACATTTTTTAGTAATACTTAAAGGCCGTATTAAGATTTTTAAATTCCAACCGGACGTCTTATTAAATTAAATAAAATCTCACTACCCTGAAAAATTACTTGGGCAGTTGTCGAAACTATCATCTTTGGTTAATTGTAAATCGTTTATCCGTCGACGACTGCGTTTTGGCCTAATTTCTTTCTCCTTCCTTTACAACCGGTAGCCACGCGAGGGACAGATTACGCCGCGGTTTTAAAAGCTAACCACCGACCCGGACCGCGGTTTTACAAACGGAACGGTTTACGGATCCATACCCGAAATCCAACCTAAATTCCAACTCGACCCAGAGGGAGTAATCGACTTTTAACCATCGATGGTCCTTACAAATTAAAAAAAATAAAATTTGTTGTAATAAACTTAACTTGGTTTTTTACCATAAAGTTTACGAATATTGTTGACCGAAACGGCCAGAGAAAGGTTTTAAATCACGATTCGAATCGACAGACTAGTCCGACCTGCAACCATGTATACTTTAAAATGTCGAAAATAACGATTTTTTAAATTACGTAATTTCCAGCATCCACCAAAATAGCGTCGGTCGGAAACCCTCTCCGCGGGGTAAAACGGTACGCGTTTAATACGGTAAATACCAACCTCCGAATTCGTAAAACATCCCGCGCGAAAGTGAGAAATTACGTTAACGGTGGGAAGAACGGTTAATTATTCGAATACTCTTAACTTTTGAGTCGTTCGTCCTCCCTTTTGGGTACCGGTGGACTGGCTACTAGACCAGAGCCAGAAAAGTCGTGGGGTTTGGGTAAAAATTCAGGGCTTAAAAGCGGGAGAAACGGACTCACCTGTACGGGATAGGGAAAGGTGGCGTCCAAGACGCTGCATCCGGTTCCTCCTTCCACTCGGTCGTCGTCCATGGTCATGGCCACGGGACCTCGCACGGTGCACTCCAACGGTTCTCGACTCATCCCGCTCTTTCTTCCGCCTCCCGGGAATGGGTGTCGAAGGCCGAGCGAATCGGCCACGTCCTCTCTTTATCCGGGATGGATCCTCCCTCCCGGGAAAGACGAAGACGACCAGGAAAGCGTCTTCCCACAGATCGCGTTCTCTCCGCCGGGAGGAGTGGAGGAAGAACGACGGATCGATGGACTGGGGGGAAGCGACGCTATCGATCGGGCGGCCGTCGGCCGTCGGTGGAAGAAAAGGCGGATGGAGCGGGAAGAAGAGAAGAGCCGAATCCCGGGAAGGAAAGCTTCCGGAAATACTCGCCTAGTACCTACTCTTAGCTTCGAATTCAAAAAGTGTCGGCTTACGCTCCGACCGCGTCCCTTCTGTCCCACCAGCGCGCCGCCTCGCCTTCTCGCCCTCTGGCGACGGTTTCTAACGTTCTAACGTGACGTTTTCGATCGATACGTCGCGTCGACGGAGGGAAAATTTAAACCGTAATTATTGTAGGGCCGTAAACAATCTTTCGTACTTTAACAGTTCTTACTTTCGGAAGCCCGTCGACCCGTGGATTGACTTCTTTCTATCATTTTACGTATTCGTATATAATTAAATTCGTTGTTAAAATAATTCTTATTTCCTTATTTTTTCACGGATAATTGGAATATTCCTATTCCTTCGGGAATTCTTGAACGAATGATTCCTCTCCGCCTTGTTTAAACTTTTACGTTATTCTTAAATGTAAATTACTGTATAAATATTTAAGTAAACTAATTAAACTTCGGTTTCGGAGTACGTTTTGAGTCGTATCTGGATTAGAAATACTCTTACCACAGTTAATTTCGTCGCGGACGAGAGGAAAGTCCGCGAATATTTTTCCATCCGACGTCCCGAAGTTTTCGGTCTTACGCTAGCTACATTCGCGTCGGCATCACCAGGGGCGGATCTAGGTTTTAGGGGGCCTAGGACGTATTCGAATTCAACGGGGCCCCATTTTTTGTTAGATTAACAATCTTTAAATTGCGGTGTAAAATACTACTACAAATAAAATAAATAATACCGTAAATTATCATTATTATTATATTATTAATATTAACTATTTTTTACTATGCGATAAGTACTCGTTGTTAATAAAAAAGTATTAACAATTTATGCCGATAATTCGATTTTTCTGGATCTTCGACACTCGGGGGCCCGGGCTTAAGCCCTATTAGTCCCTACGTAGATCCGCCTCTGGGCGCGAGAACCGCTAGAAAGTACTGTACGGTACGTAGAAACTGCCGGTTCGTCCCCTTTCCGCCGCTGTTCGTTAGAATTTGGAAATAACTCGGCTTTTGACCAACTTCGGTTCCTTCGACCCATCGTCTTTTCGTCGCCGGGGTTCGAAACTTTTTCCACCCATCAAATTCAAATAACGTTTCGTTCTTTCGAAGAGGTTCGGCGTAAAGCCAGTGCGAACCTAGCTTTACGCCGAAAACGTATGCCGCCAGCGCATCGGTTAATAGCCCGAAGATGCGGGTGTTTTATTTGCCCGGAGTGCGACGAAAATTAATAAGCCGTCGAATTTCGAAAGCGGGCCTTATTTGAAACGGTACTCTTAAAAAACCTAACAGGAAAGTTTTTTAAAGTCATACTTTTAGTCATTAGCTCGTAAGCATTGAATCGGCCTTTCTCTATGGCTAGACTTATTACACCACCGCGGGACATGGGATTAGCCTTAGAAAATCACTTTATTATTTGAAAAATTAATACATTTCGGACCTTAAGTCCCCCCCGTAGCGTGTTGTACTGTACAATGACTATATTTAAGGAAAAACGTGTAAGTTTGATTATATTAACAGTAAAAACGTGTCTAATTCAACTTATATAATTTTGAGATGGGTGTTAGCGCGTTTACGAAAAATACAGTGAAATTGCGACGATCGGTAAAATGACAATGATAAAATGTGGGTTACAGACGAGAATTTCTTCTTGTGCTACAATATTAAAAGGACGTTCACGATTTCGTGTACCGCAAATAACATAAATAAAAATGTAGACTTGCATTTAACGTGCCGATTTGAAGCATCGCATATTAATATAAATAAATATTACATATTAATTAATACAATAACTTCTACTTAATGTAATATTTATTCTACTTAAGTATCTCGACAATAAAAACATAAAAATTATGTTCTCCATAAAGACTATTCCCGAATTTTAATCTTTCTCTCTGTCTAAATACTTTGAAATGAATCGAGATCGCTGTAATTAAACTATTTGCAGAAGTTTGTCCGTTTTTTACCAGTTCTATCGCAGGTTTTTACCAGTTTTACTTTTGTTTACGGTAGTTTCCGTCTAATTCGTATCAACGATCTTATAATTTCTTAAGAAAATCGTCGTTCTCTAATTACGACAATGGAGACGTATTTAGCAATAAAATTGTGATCGGAAATACTTTCTCCATACGTTTCGCCGGATAGAAGCGGTATTTATACGATTACGTCAACGAAGATCTCCCTTTCGTCACACTCGGTAAAATCCGACGTCGGCGGGGTACGGAGTACGGCTGGCCGTAATTTACGTACTAAATAGGAACCGAAGAAAAACCCGGGCCGCCGACAGGGAGGTTTAGAGGGTTAATCCTTCCCATTTGCCAATCAAACGAATCAAAAAGATTATTACGTTAATTAAACGGTATCGCGTTAATCCGTACGCGTATATTGTAGAAATTAAGAAACCGCGTTACGATAAAGTACAGTATGCGTTTTTCTCGACTCCAGGCCTTTCGAAACTCTCGCGCGCGAGCCCGTTTAAAATTAGTTTCTCGGTAAAGAATCGTCATTGGTAACGAACAATAATTGGCGGGTAAAAATATTTTTAGAATGGCGTAATCCTTTCGAAATGGGAAAAACTTCCCCATTTCGAAAGGCGCCGGAAATTGTTTCCACCCGATCGGCGATGCTCGATCTACAAACAAAGTTATCGTAAACGCGGATAAAAAGGGAGGAAAGAACCGGCGAAAGCGAAACTTCATTTGGCCGAAGAAAAGAAAATTCTAATAACCTTTAGAGTTTATTTATAACGCGAGAATGTTTTTGCGGTAATAATCCGTTCGAACTCATTAAACGACCCACGTCCCGCCCACCAACGTAAACTTAATTCGAATAAACCGGTCGCTTTAGAAACCGTTGGCGTGTTACACAGAAGCGGTCGAGACCGGTGGCGACGAATTAACAAATATCTGGCTCTCGGAACTACTCCCGAAATTAAGACTTTTCCCTCCGCGTTAATGCAATTCCTGCCCGGTTACTCGACGATAGATGGCGTTTCGGAATCGTGGACGAGAACGTACGAGAATTTCCAAATGTATTTCCGGTCCCTTCTCTATTCTCCTTCCGTTTTTCGTCGAAATTCGGATTTATACGTCTTCGTCTAAAGCGGAGTAGATGAAAATTTCAAAGTTATTAATAAGCTAATTACGTACTGTACATATTGTACTGCGCTGTAAGTTTATATACGATAATATTTTAATATCGTTTAATTAATTTCTGTTATCTAAATATAAATTTTAAAGAAGTTACGGTTTTAAATCGCGCTTAAAATTACGTACGACGCAATAATTCAATTACGTGTCGCTTCGCAATTTATACCTTCTCGTTTTTACATTTTGTTTCGAAATGTTTTTGCGCAATAAAAGATTACGCGTAGGTAAACTAAGGTTGGTCGCAGTCGGTCGAACACCCTCAAATTATTTTCATCGAAGGATATAAAATTTAAATTAAGAAGAAAACATTCCTTCTATCGATCTCTATTATCTATCATATATACAATATTATATATTTTTTCATTCGTATGGAAAACGCGTTTTTTTCTTAAAAGGAGCTACACAAAAAAAGTTTCTCCGGCCCTCGTTTACTGCTAATATTAATTAATTTCGATATAAACCTCTGTTTGTTCCGAGTGTATTCTTCGTCTAAACCTACCATTAATATTTGCAGAAATGCCTCCGCAATCGATCAGTTCTTAGCATTCCGTCGGTACTATTGTTAATTCGTTATTTTCGTGCGAGGAGTGTATCGGTCGTACGATAGATACCGCCAAAGTAATTTTTTCTCTTCGTTAGTCGCCACCTGGTTCGCATCCGCCTATTAAAATACGCGTGGGAGAAAGCCAAAATTCCATCCGGCGGCGCCGCCAACTACAAATCTTCCGGTCGGATCGCGCTTCTCTTCCACCGGGATGCCCGTTTACGCTTAAACAACGCGGTTATAATATTCGTCTTAAAGGTGGGAAAATTCCGAATATCACTAAAAAAAAAAGAAAGAATCGATTAAAAAGAACGCGCGGGGTTGCGCGAAGCGTGGTTAAAATACATAAAAAAAACCCCTGTCTAACGATAATCGATTTTACATTTCCGATTTTTAAATTTTATTACTGGATAATAATCGCCACCGTATCGGCCGGAGGACGATTCGGTATAAGTGTGGCGCTTTCGGTTGATTTTCTCGAGATTCGGCGGATCTACGACGTCGTGTTAGATTTTTTCCGTCATGTTAAGCCGTTAAGTCGAAAATAAACAACGACGTTGCCGGGTGACCGAGCCATCGATTTAGCAAACGATTTCCAGTTTTAAAAATTCTACCCTTTTTTCCTCTCGGTCTTTAGTCTCTTTATTTGTTTTTTTAATTTTTTTAACAAGATAATAATCGCTTACGATGCGTTACGATTCCCCGGTGAATGTTATATTTCTAGAGCGTTTCTTTTTTTAATTTCTAATACGTGTTTTAAATTTCGCAAGTAATTCTAATAATACCTGTCTCCGAGTTAGCGTAGTTTCTTTCGCCGTTGGAATCTGTCGTCTATTACGCTTCGAAATCGCGACGCAGTTTTACGAGAAACGATTGGCTACACCCTTGGTGACGTACCGGGAGAAATCGGATTTCGTAATGCGGTGTTACGTAGATTACGTTGGTGGACAGTTTATCCAGAGTTAACGGCTGGAAATCTCGGATTTCTACGAATAACACTTCTATTACGGTAGTTTACTCCTCGCGCTACGAATTTAATTGTAGATTATCCGATTAATTGGATTGATTTTAACGAGATTGATATTTTCGACTGTGCCGAAAAGACGAATAATAAGTTTAAAGGCGATGCGGAGTTATTTAAAGCGAATAAGTAAACAACGCGTTAGTTAAAGTTTAAATATTAAGGGTAGCCCTTAGTAATCGAATTTAATTCGTAGTCCTCCAAAAAGTGACAATTTCGAGCCCCTCTTTTTGAAAAAGTTACATTATTCTATCGAAAAAAATAGGTCGAAGGAAATAAAGTTTATTCGTATCGTGTATACAATACGGTACACTTGGAATATTTTTTTAAGCACGCGAATTACGTCCAATGCGTCTTTACTCGAACTGTATCTTTTCCGATTGTACTGGACTTGGGATCTTTCTGATTTGGAAAATAGTACGATTAAAATTCTTTCGTTTCATTTTAACGAGCCATTCCAGCATCCATCTAGGATTATTGTGTGGGAAGTAATGACACGAAATGCCGTTGTCTAGGCAAATCTTTTGCTAACGCGGTTAGAACAACCAAAAGCTCGACAAATAATCGGTATCGTTAAACAATTATTTTATACTCGTTATTTTAAGCTCGGAATAAACTATGCCGTATACAATGCCGCGCTACGAATGTTTTCCTATTATCGGGTGAGATAAAGACCGCGTGCGGTGACATTTAACGATAAGGAAGCCGTGCCGACCCCGAATAGAATCATTGGAAGCGTTAAGCCGCGTGCACACATGCGGCGCGGCAAGGAAAAGCGGCAGAATGACGTCACTTTTTCTCGCCGCAGAAGTCGATTTTGTGCCGCTTTTCTCGTGCCGCAAAAGTTGGTTGAATTCTATCTTTTGCGGCAACGCCGCCAAGACGCGTTTCTATCAGCCAATAACAGTTTGTCTCGTAGTCACGTGAGAAAATACAATCACGTGGTGTTTTAATGGCGGAAAGTTCGAGGCGGTTAACCGAGATAATTAAAATCAGAATAAAGAGGAAAGGATAACAAATTTAAAACAAATTCTACACAAATAATCATATATAATTTAATTCAAAGAACAAAACAACCGAATCTTACTCGAAATAGTATTCTTTATCGAGAGATCTTGATCCACGAATAAGTCTATTTTGTACACCAGTTCTTTCTCGATCCAAAAAAGTATCTCTAATTCAAATCTTCGACAAAATCTTTTAGCTAAATAAAGCGAGTCATACAAAACAAAATTTGTAAACACGTGGATAGGGACAGTGTGTAAACACGTGGATATCGTTCGCCATCTTGAATACTGAACGCATGCGCCGAAATGTAAGCGGATTGCCGCTTGTGTGGTTG